>NC_080787.1:19134795-19302295 GCF_028018385.1 Neofelis nebulosa | reverse complement strand
CTTCTCGGTGGGTAATTGTATGACTAACACTTTCTAGGACTCCTGGGTTGGAGTTCTTCCTTTGGATGAGCCTTGGAAGCCGAGCCCCCATGAGAAATAGAATGGTAAGGGTGCTAGCCGAAGTGCCCCCTGCTTTGCCCACCCCCTGTTGCATGCTTTAAGAGCCCACCAGGAGCAACCCAGGCTTCCAGAAGGGACAGGCTTCAGGCACATGCAGATACAGGTTCTTGGGTTCTCCATTATGGAAATCGTGCGTCTATTAAGTCTTTTCTCTCCTGCTTTTCTATATGTTTTAAAAATTTTTTTAACGTTTATTTATTTTTGAGACAGAGAGAGACAGAGCATGAACGGGGGAGGGGCAGAGAGAGAGGGAGACACAGAATCGGAAGCAGGCTCCAGGCTCTGAGCCATCATCCCAGAGCCCGACGTGGGGCTCGAACTCAGGGACCGCGAGATCGTGACCTGAGCTGAAGTCGGACGCTTAACCGACTGAGCCACCCAGGCGCCCCTCTCTCTATTTTTTTAATGTTTATTGATTTTTGAGAGAGAGAGAGAGAGTGTGAGCAAGGGAGGGGCAGAGAGAAGGAGACAGAAAATCCCAAACGGGCTCCGTACTGTCAGCGCAGAGCCCGACACGGGGCTCGAGCTCACAAACTGCGAGATTGTGACCTGAGCCGAGATCAGGAGTCCGACGCTCAACCGACTGAGCCACCCAGGCTCCTCTCTTCTGCTTTTCTAAAGGGAAAGAAAAATCATGTCCATCAACCATTTTGCTCCCTCTGAGTGAAGCTAATCCCAGACATGTCATGAAAGGGAGCCCAGGCTGCCTGGTCCCTTAGAAGAGCGTTTTCCTGGAGGCCCTGGAAAGATCCCAGAGCTCATCTGGCCAGGCCTCCCCTTTCTCCTGCAGATCTCTGAAGCAGCTCAGCCGGCCACCTCCTCCCTTTTGGTTCAGCATGCTGGCCTGGCAGTTGACATTCGAGCTGATTCATGTCTAAGTGAGCAGTTTCTCCGGACAGCTGTCTCCTCTCTCTGCAGCATGAGGAAGCCACGTTCCAGAGCAGTGGGCTTGGGCAAAGGAGCCTTTTCATCATCGGTGGCAAAAGAAGGCTGTTGTATTCAACGCGCCTGGCCTGTGTGCCCTTCCTGTCCCCTGGTCCCCATCCTGTTCTCTCCCGTGCTTCCGCGACCTTGGAGACCACTTTATTCGGAGTTCTGTTTTACTTTCTGTTGCTTTTCTCCCCATCCTTACCCTAGGGTGCCAATCCTCACTCGTAAACCTCCTAAATTTCCTTATCCAGTGGCAAAGTAGACAGGCTGAGAACCAACCCCTATTGTCAAGTGAATTGGGGGAGAATGTAATGTGGCTGATGAAACTATAAATCAGAGTAATCCAGTCTGCTCAATAATCTGTACTTAAACAGGCTAAACACCCTGCATTTCATAATGTACTTATTAAAGATCCATTTAACTATGGAGTTCTAATTACACCTTTAGAAAACTCTGTCAGCTCCTTGCCACTCTGGGTTTCTCCAAGGCACTCCTAATTTCTTGTAATTATTTTAATGTAATTTCAGAATAATTTTTATTCATTTTTAACCAGATGTGATTATGACACCGCTTTTTGGTCCTGGTGGTGCATTTTTCTTAAGGCAGCTAGCGATTCCGATTTTATCCTTTGCGAGACGTGGATAATGTGGATCCGTGGATAACGGATCGCAAGATGGTCAACGGACCGAATCAAATGTGCTCAAATTATTTAACAAATTGTTACTGGATGTCAACTGGGAGAGCAAATCTCGGTACCAGTCGTGAATAACTTACACCTTGATTTCTTTTTTCTTTTTTTTTGAGGGATTCAGTATATAATCTCTTCCTTTATCAAACCTTTCATAGAAGATATTTCAGGATGGCTACATTCGGAGCCGTCTCAAACTGGGTACTTTAAAATTTTTTATCTGTTGTGTCTTAGATTAGAGAATCAAAAGAAAGGTAGAAACTCTCCCAACCAAGGGCCAATACCAAGATGGGCTCAAACTCGTGCATGTATTTTCAGTGGTGTATGATGGCCTGTTGGGGTCTGCAGATCCCAGGATGGGACCGTTGCTGAGCGAGACTTCCATTTTGGCTACCGTGTGTGTTGAGGGAGAAACTAGCAGATAATTCTGGGCAAGCCACTCAGATGGAGGTTCCAGAGGCCAAGACAGAAAGTCAGAACTCTCTACTGTTAAGTTGCGGGAAGCCACCGAAAACTTCTGGGAAAAGCAGGCTTCTGGAAGAGTCCTCTCGCGATAGTGTAAAATATAGGTTGGGGCGCCTGGGTGGCTCAGTCAGTTAAGCATCTGACTTTGGCTCAGGTCATGATCTTGTGGTTCGTGAGTGCGAGCCCCATGTCGGGATTGCTGCGGTCAGCACAGAGCCCACTTTGGATCCTCTGTCCCCTTCTCTCTCTGCCCCTTCGTCACTTGCATTCTCTCTCTCAAAAATGAACATTTTTTTTAAATTAAAAAAATAAATAGGTTTGAAAGCTGGAGACTGGGGTTGGGAATGTAGGTTTGGAGTCTTGCAAAATCTGGACGAGCAACACTCATTAGAGACGAAGGAAAGAAACAAGGAAACAAGGTGATGGATGTGAAGGAGAAAGTGATCTTGTGAAAATCAAATCACTGGACTGTCTCGACTTTGCTTCTTTCCTGGACACAAAAACCCTTAGTGTGTAATTTCCACATTTGGAAATTATCCGGCTTGCACCCTTACCATTATATTTCTCATGGGGGCTTGGCTTCCAAGGCTGATCTCCCTATAGCGACTCAGCTACTGAGCATTGTTGAAGAAGCACCCACTCAAGCAGCAGATACCATTTAAAGAGAATGATTTCCGGGGCGCCTGAGTGGCTCAGTCAGTGAAGCGTCCGACTTTGGCTCAGCTCATGATCTCGCGGTCTGTGAGTTCGAGCCCCGCGTCGGGCTCTGTGCTGACAGCTCGGAGCCTGGAGCCTGCTTCGGATTCTGTGTCTCCCTCGCTCTCTGCCCCTCCCCCAGTCATGCTCTCTCTCTCTCTTTCAAAAATAAACATTAAAAAAAAAAAAAGGAGCTGCCATGCATGTAACCATGGAGTCAGAGGTTTAAGGGCCATCACTTTGCAACACGTCCACATTGTTGCTGCCCTCAACACCAAACCTGCACCTTCCCTGTGTTCCCTGTTTCCGTCAGCGAAGGGGGTCACTCCACTGGCTTGAGTCTGGCCGTTAGGAATGATCTACCTCCTGTCCCTCAGTCCCTCCCACTATGTCCTGTTGGTTTCGCTCCCTGACATCTCCCAGATACATCTACTTCCCTTCAGTCTTGCTGTCAGGAGCCTTTGCCAACCTGTCCTCTCCGTCACCAAGCACACCGCCTGGCACATGGTGGAGATGCCCTATATATTTCTTGCGTAAGTGAGTCTCTTGAGTTAAAACCGTCTCAGGCAGACTACCAGGCCAGGCCGTGAGATGGAGCTTCGGAGGAAGCCTGTGTTGCCAAAGCCTGCGTGATTTTTCCGAAGATGGTGATAGAGGCCCAACAGAGTGGTTTTGGATCAGTCCCATGGCTCTAGATGTAGCCTGACTTTCTAGAACAGTGAGTGTCTCTCACCCTCCTGATTTTGCCAAGGGGAGTATTATTTTATTTTTTTCCTAATTCTTTCTGTCTTAGAAAGTCAAACCTGGGTATATGTCCCTCACTGGGGTATGCAGATTCTCACATAAGTTGGAAAAGAGTTGCGTCTTCACAAGTGATGAAGGAGGTCAAGGTGATTGTGACCTCTAAGGAAGGTGTCCACTGGGCGTTACGAGTTTGAAGGTCTTCGTGTCCTCACATGTAAAGTTACCGGGATTAATCCAGGTGTCTCCTCAAGTCAGTCTCCGATCCCGATTTCTAAGAATCATTATTATTAAGAATTATTAAGATTATTAATAATTAATAATAATAATTATTATTATTATTAAAGCAAAACACCAGGAACAAAAAACCCCAGAGGGACTAGAGCAGTTGTAAAGTCTGCTGAAGGGTGAGTGACTCTACAATCCATCCATCCAAGGTGGAGACACTCACTTCAGCAGATTCCAGTGCTGCTTTCGTTCTGGGCAAAACAGGAAAGGAGAGTCATGGCAGTGGAGACACTGGCGTTGAAACAGACAGTTGGTCAATGCTTTCTGTCCCTCCTCTGGTCTCAGCAGACAGTGTTACAGTGATGGCATCTGCCCAGTCTTATGTGAGATCATGCTGGACCAGGCGTTCCACAGGCTGTCACTTGACTCTTCCTAATGCCCTCTTCCTGCCTTGTTGGGGAATCTTGATGTGTCAAGGGGGTTTGTTCCCGCCACCTCATTGACTACTTCCTCTGGTGTGAGTTGAGGTTGGGTAAATTTGGGGGGTGCCCCAGCTCCTCAGGGTTCTGGCGGACCGTCTCCAGCCTTTAGAACCCGTCGGTGTGACTTCCAGCCCACGAGGCAGAAAAGAGAAACGGAGCCTCAGTCATGTAGTTTCTGTTATCTGTAACCATGGAAAACGCTGGCCATCTGTGAGGATCCCATTTTAACACTTTCCCCCCCCCCCCTCTATTTCCATCTCTTTCTCGGGGAAAACAGCGGAGGAAGTGGAGAGGCTGGCGGCCATGCGTTCTGACTCCCTCGTGCCAGGTACCCACACCCCACCCATCCGGAGGAGGAGTAAGTTTGCCAACCTGGGGAGGATTTTCAAGCCCTGGAAGTGGAGGAAGAAGAAAAGCGAAAAGTTCAAACACACATCTGCAGGTAAGATTATTTTTTTTTTCCTTCGTTTCGCATTGGGAGTTTGTTGACTTCAACTCTGTATGTTAATTAGTAGAATTTAATTATTGTGAGCTGTCTGACCCAAAGGAAGGAAAATCAAGCCCTGGAATTGCTCCTGTGTTTAATAATTCTGCAGGGCGATTGGAAATGGCTTTTGGATCCCTGTATGTCTTCTTGCGTCTCAGGTTTTTGGTTGTTGTGTTTTTAATCGGCCACTTGTATTGGAGCTATAAATATGGGCTTAGAACTCCACCTTTTCGGTAGTAGAATGCTTTCTTTCCACCCCTGAGAATCTGTTTCTCATTGTCCACCCTTATTTTTACCGCTCCTGTAAAAATCAGCACACAGCAGAAAATAAGTTCTATGTGGTCTTTGGCAGATGAGAATAGGTGATGCCATGGCGGAAAAATCTTGAATGAATGATTATTGGACATGGCAGGAAAACACAGGAGAATGGAGACAGAGATCACGGTAATGGCAGAGACAGCTCAATGGGCAGCAAAGGGATCGGAGGAAAGTCAGCACCGCTGAGGAGTACAGAGCAGAGACTTCGGGGTCAGACTGTGTGGGTTCAAGCCCCAGCTCTGATACTTGGTAGTTACGTGACCTTGCCCAGTTTATTCAACTCTGTACCTCAGTTTTCCCATCTGTAAAAGAGGGGTAAGAATAGTACTTTACATGACTTAAAATTATGAGTTTATGTGGCATGCTATGTGGATATATTTTAAATGAGTAGGAGTGTGCAGAGGGAAGTGTATACGGGAAGAGGTCTGATTTCACCCTGTCGGATTTGAAGAAGATGATGGAACAGCTATGCAGATGCTTTTTTTGTTCGTTTTGTTCTGATCTTGCTCATTGAATGCCCGGGTCATTCCAGGCCTATACTCCAGGGCTTTATTTCCTCCTTCCTCTTCATCCTCAAAAACTCAACCCATCCTCTCCCCTCCTCAGGATCATCACCTCCCCTCCTCCTTTTCCTCACCCCCAGGACTAACCCTCAGGTAGGAGATGGGGTGCTTGTTGTACCTGAGCTGGAGTCCACAGATCTGGGAATTTTAACGCTAATTGCTTTGGGGAACCCGAAAGAGAATAGCGAACACAGGAAAGTTGCAAAAAGTCTTGAAATCTTTTTGTCTTTTAAAATGTTTGTCTCTATTTGAGGGAGAGTGAGCCCGAGCAGGGGAGGGGCGGGGAGGGAGAGGACAGAGAATCCAGGGCGGGCTCTGCGCTGACAGCAGAGAGCCCGACGCGGGGCTCGAAGTCACAGACCACGAGACCATGACCTGAGCCACAGTTGGACGCCTGACCAACTGAACCACCCAGGCGCCCCCAAAAGTCTTGACATCTTAAACAGTTCTCGTGGACATCTCAAGTTCGTGTTTTCTGACTCTTCCTTTGATGGAAGCCCCAATGCCCCTGTTGCTAGAATAAGTTAATTCTTGAGATTAGAGCGAACCTCTGAACTCCATGAATCTCTAAACTGTCATCCCTGGGACGGAGACCCTTCACCTGACTTCGTTCTGCACCCTTGTGGTCGTTGTACCACTGTACTAAAACCTGGAGGCCTTTCATGCATTTCTAACCACTACTGAGAGACTGACGGGCAAGCAGAAACCTCAGTGGGTGACTCCCCTGTGTCCACCCAGCTGGGGTGAGACTAGATCATGGCCTCCAAGAGGAGAAGTCTTAAATATATCCTTTAGGCACAGTGAGGTGTAAGACACTTGAACAAGAAAGAAAGAGGGAGCATTCTGTAAGCACTGGAAAAAATAACCATTTCCACGAGATTCCTTATGAAGGTCTTCCTGACTTTGCTGTGGAAAATGGCTTATAATAAAACAAACATGCAATTAACGAATGGCCATTCGTCAGCACGAATCCCCTAATGAGGGTGTTGGTAGATGCCTTTCCTCCCGGCACATCAAGAGCTTTGTTTTGTCCATTTGGCAAGACCTTAAGGTAAAGCTTGGATGCTTCCTGCATGCAAAGATCAGGCGTGCTGACTTCTTTGGGATGTTGGAAAACTAGTCCTTTGACAGATGCAAAAACAGTGACATCACATTACTCACGGATCATGAAAAGGTTGAGCACTTTGTTCATTTAGGGGAGGAAAAACAAACATACACATGACGGGCAGAGTTGCAGTTTGAATCGTTCTTATCATTAACTATTCTTAGCAAGTTCTTATCCCTCTGGCCTGATTAACTTGGCAGTTGAATGCGATATTTGTATGTAGTGTTGTTTTTTTTTTTTTTCTTTAAGAGACATTCAGCTCCTAAAGTAGAAAAGGTAGAGGGATGTACTGTGGAATATCTTTATATCCAAATAGATGGATGGGTACATGGAATGCGTGAAACTATTCCAGTTTAAAAAAAAAAAAAAGTCAATGGTTTACACTTCAGTATACTTTGTACTTTACTGGATAAGGAAATATTATTCCTCATTTTTGGAAAGGAGAGACTTGTGCCAATTCTTGGCCCAGAGGAGGAAAAAAAAATGGCAGCATAAGGGCGCATAAGATGATAAATTGTATGTATATTCAAGTAGGCGTTGAAAGTGCACACTTTTCTACGTGTCGATAAGAGTCAAACGTTATATATACGAGAGGGTCGGTTGATGATGGGATTGTTAATGGTCGGCCAGTTTTAGCTGGTGTTCATAGATTTGTATGTGTGCAGACGTATTGTTCTTTCATTTATAAGATAATGTCCACAGTTTTAACTACAGAGAGGAAGTCCGTATGTTACATCCATTTTATACATTTGTATTTCAAATTGCGCTCTTAAAAAATATATGAAAAGGACATTAACGTAGCCCATACTTGGCGTGTTTTTATTTCCACAGTGAAGTGCCCTTATAATTTGCCGTAATTAGCTATCCTGTGGTTTTCCTGGGTCTCAGGTTAGGGCTCATGTGTGTCTGTGCATAGCACATCTTCAGAGACATGCCCAGAAATCTTCCTTTGTAAGTTGTATAACAGGAAGGAAACTACATTGGGAAATTATGATGTCAACGTTTTCCTCAATTTTGGCATCAACAATTGCATGGATTTTTTGTGAAGTGTGTTTATTTTGAGAGAGAGAGAGAGAGAGAGCAGGGGAGGGGCAGAGAGAGAGGGAGCGTGAGAATCCCCAGCCGGCTCCGCGCTGTCGGCTCGGAGCCCGGCGTGGGGGCTGGAACTCATGAACCATGAGATCATGACCTGAGCCGAAGCCAAGAGTCGGACGTTTAACCGACTGAGCCCCCCGGGTGCCCCCACGATTGCCTGAATCTTTCGAAGATCTCCACATCTCGCGCCGCTCATACAACCTTCCTATTCCAGGCGGAAGGCCAGTGTCCTGACAAGGCCTGCAGCACCACGACCCCGAGCTGCGCTCTGGGTGGGGGTGAAAACACTGGAACATCACCATGCCATGACATAGGGAGACAGCAGTAATGGATAGACAGTAAAATACGGGTCCTCCTGGAGGTGAACTTTACAGGCTTTGCAGCCTGTCCTCAGAGGCCATGCCCAGGGCCTGCCAGGCAGTTAGCCTGACACACCCAGCTTCTTCCGTGGAGTCAGCAGTGCTGGCCACGGCTGCTCTGGGAACAAAGACAAGTGATAGCCCCCCTGAAGTAGAACAGACCAGCGCCTCCCCAAAATAGTCCACTGCAACCGTCTTCTCCAAATTCCTTGAAAATGAGAACTGTATTTATAGAGAAATAGAACTGGCAGGGATAAACTATGAAGATGCCACCGAATTATGCTTTTATTTCCCCTTGACAGAAAATCACAAGCTGCAGGGGGTTGGCCCTGAAAATCTACAATGTGCCAAAATTCCCTCTGTGCTTCTAAGCTTTTCTTCATACCTAGGGCCTTGAGCAACGTGATATTTTTAAAAATTAAAAAAAAAAATTTACAGAATGTTACTGAATACCTACGCATACTGAAACTCTTCCTGCTCTGGGGATATGACTGTGAGCAAAACCAGACCTTGTCCGTGACCTTGTGGCACACACGGTGTAGTGGGGGGAGGCAGGCGATCAAAACAGAAGGATACAGGTAGGATCGCAATTGTGGTTAAGGGCAGTGAAGGAGAGGTACTCATTTGGGAGAAGGAGAGGGAAATTTGGCTCAGTCTGAGGGCTCAAAGAAACTGTCCTGAGGAAGAGAAATTTGAGCGGAAATCCAGGAGAGGAGCAAGAATTTAGAAAATGAGCCTTCCAGGGGCACCTGGGTGCCTCAGTGGGTTAAGCATCTGATTTCGGCTCAGGTCATGATCTCATGGTTCACGAGTTTGAGCCCCCCATCGTGCTCTGTGCTGAGAGCTCAGAGCCTGGAGTCTGCTTCGGATTCTGTGTCTGCCCCTCCCTGCCCCTTCCCCTCTCACACTCTGACTCCCTCTCTTTCAAAAATAAACATTAAAAAAAATGTTTTAAAAAAGGAAATTGAGCACTCCAGGCAGCAAAACAGCCTGTGCAAAGGCCCTGCGGTAGAAGAAATAGAGATGAACTGGCTGGGAAAGCAAGAAAGACCAGTGGCTAGGGAATTAAGAGAGCTAGGAGTGTGATATCAGCTGAGGCTGGAGAGGCCACCAAAGAGTGGACTGTCACTGGACCTTCATCCTGCACAGCAAATTAGACAAGGGTATGAGTGGCTCCAGGAAGACCAATTAGGCCACGTGCAGATAACAGTAACCTGGACTAATATTTGCTAGTAGAAGTAGATGAATTGGGGTGTTATAAGGGACAAGTGACAGGACTTAATGACAAGCTGGATTTAGGAGGGAGACAGAGGGAAAGGTCATGTTTGTTACTCTAGTGTTGGGTTAGGGGGTATGGTGGTAGCCTGTGCGTCATTGGCGGGGGGGTGGGGGAGATGGAATTCTGATTGCAGGTTAGATTTGAGTTGGTTTTGTGATGTCTAAAGTTGGGAGTTGATTATATGCAATGCAACGAAGACGTCTGCACTGGGTTCATAAATCTTGGGTCTTTGCACATCCGTGTTAATTAGAGTGATGCCCATGTAGGAAATGGTCTAAGGAACTAGTATAGAATAGAAAGAATGGAAAGAAAACACGGCCAAAGACAGTCTTAAAGACAAAGGAAGACTATCATTACTAGTGACCGAAAGAGGAGTATGAACTTATAAAGGAGAATCGAAAGGCAGTGACTTTGACGTATTTCATTTAGCATTATACCCTCTGGCTCTATCCATGTTGTTGCACATGGCAGATCTCTTTTTTATGTTATTTTATTATAAACATTTTTTAATGTTTATTTTATTTTATTTTTTTGAGAGAGAGGGAGAGAGAACAGGGAGGAGCAGAGAGAGGGAGACAGAATCCGAAGCAGGCTCCAGGCTCTGAGCTGTCAGCTCAGGACCTAACGCGGGGCTTGAACTCACAAATTGCGAGATCATGACCTGAGCCGAAGTCGGACGCTCAACTGACGGAGCCACCCAGGTGCCCCAGATCTCCTTCTTTTTATGGCTGAGTAATGGTCCATTGTATACGTACACCCCGTCTTCTTTATCCATCCATCTATCCATGGACAGTTTGGCTGCTTCCGTATCTTGGCCTTCGTTTTCCTTGGGTAGATACTCAGTAGTGGATTACCGGATCATAGGGCATTTCTATTTTTTTTTTTTTTAAGATTTTATGTTTAAGTAATCTCTGTACCCAATGTGGGGCTTGAACTCACAACCGTGAGATCAAGAGTCGCATGCTCTACTGACCGAGCCAGGCAGGTGGCCCAGTATTTCTATTTTTAGTTTTTTGCGGAACCTCCATACCGTTTTCCACAGTGGCTGTACCAGTGTACGTCCCCTGCAACAGAGCACAAGGTTTTTTTTTTTTTCCGCTTTGGTTGTTTGCTTAGTCACTTTGGCAGGCGTAAGGTGATAATCTCATTGTAGTTTTAATTTGCATTTCCCTGGGGTGATTGGTGATGGTGGGTATCTTTTCTTGTGTCTGTTGGCCATCTCCATGGGTTTTTTGGGAAAAATGTCTCTTCGGGTCCTCTGCTCCTTTTTTAATTGGTGGTTGTCAAAGGGTGAGGTGGGGGTGGGGGTGGGTGAAATAGATAAAGGGGATCAGGTGCTTATCTTGATGAGCGCCCCAAAACGTAACATGACGTTGTACACCTGAACGTAACCTAGCACCGTATGGTTGCACTTCGATTTAAAAAAAAAGAGAGAAGGTGGTGGCTAGAGGTAGGAGGAAAAACAGAAGAATGTGGTGTAACAGGAGCCAGGAGTGGAAAATGTTTCAAGGAGGGTGTGATGAGCCACGTTCAGTGCCGTGAGGGGGCTGGGGCGGTGGGGAAGAACATTGTCTGGTGTGGGTGATTCTGATCAGCTGGAGCTCATCATTGGTAACTTAGCAAAAGCTGTCTGGGTGGATTATTTGGGGAGAGATGTCAGATTAGTGTGGAGTGAGAAATTCATAGAAAACGGGGGAAGATGGGAGTGAGCTTTCGGAGGAGTCTGGGTGTGAAGTAGGAAGAAGACATACTACAGGAGAGATGCTGGAAGAAACGTACGCGTGTCTACAGGGGCTTGTGTGTGTGCTTGGATTGCGAGGGGCTGTCTGTGTGTGTGCCTTCTGATTGGTTGTCATCGTACAGGGAAAGTGACGTAAGGGTGAGAAGCGGGCGTGAGGGATCCAGTAGAGAGGACGAGGAGGAAGATAGACGAGACGAGGCGGGTGGGTGAGGTGCTGAGAAGCTAGGGGCAGAGGGGGGATACAAGGCACAGATTGCAGGGCTCGAATCAGCAAAGGCATGGAAACTCCCGCGTGAAATAACCAGGCCACCAGAGGGTCTGGCTGCACAGGGCGGGAGTCTGGCTTGGCCCCGTCTGGGAGCTGCTCTTTTCCAGATAATAAGTCTGCTCATTTCTTCATGGGGAGGGGAGGACAGGGACGTGCAGAGTCAGGCCAATTTCAGATTAGGACTCTACGTGGCAACAGTGACTGCTTCAGTGGCTTTGGCTGTCCAAGTACAGCTCTGGATGAGGTAGACAGTTGGGTCCATCAAGTGCTGGCATTTTGCCAGATGGATGGAGAAGGGGGGCGGGGAGCAGAGGCAATTCGGGTGTCTGTATTCGTTTCCCAGGGCTGCAGTAACAAATCACTACACACTTGTGGCTTAGAACTACAGCAACGTGTTGTCTTACAGTTCTGAAGGTCCAGAGTCCAAAATCAAGGTGTTAGCAAGGCTGGTTCCTCCTGGAAGCTGGGGGCGGGGCGGTGGGAGTAGTGGTGTAAATGTTCCATGCCTTTCTCTTAGCTCCTGGTGGCTGCCGGGCTGTCCTCAGCCAGCTGTCCCTTGGCTTGTAGCTACATCACTCCAGTCCCTGCCTCTGTCTGCACATGGCCTTTCCCCCGTGTCTCTTTGTGTCGCCGGGGCCCCCTCTCCTTTCTCTTAGAAAAACATCAGCCATTGGATCCTCTATCTAGGATCATCTTGAATCATCCAGGGACCTCTAACTCCATAATATCTGCAAAGACCTTATTTCTAAATGAGGTCACACACATGGGCACGGTGTTAGGGCTTAAACACGTCTTTTGTGTGGATACAGTTTAACCCGCTACAGTATTGACTCTGGATTGGATGAAAAAGCAAAGGCCCAGTGAATTGAGCCCAGTGAGAAAAGTGCAGACTTTAGGTTGCAAGGGAGTCGAATTTGAAAACAATCCGTGGGACCGGTGGCCAGAAGCAAGCTAGAACGGCGGGAGCCTCTGGGTACACAGCTGTGTCTTGAATTGGGGATGTTCAAAGTAGACCTAAAACACAGACTAAAACCACGGAACTGGTGGCTGAGGTGGAGGAATAAGTCAGGAAATTGTTTAAAATGTGGTAAACGATCCGATCCACTAATAGACACACATATCTTATTTGCCAAATTTTGTGCCGATTCAACTTGCCGTCTTTAATGGCGAAACAAAAGGAAGGGCGCCTGGGTGGCTTAGTCGGTCAACTGACCAACGCTCGATTTTGGCTCAGGTCACGATCTCATGGTTCGTGAGTTCAAGCCCTGTGTTGGGCTCCAGGCTGGGCAAGGAGTCTGCTTGAGATTCTCTCTCCCTCACCCTCACCCCCTCCCCTGTTGGTGTATGTACACCCTTCTCTCTCTCTCTCTCTCTCTCTCTCTCTCTCTCTCTCTCTCTCTCTCTGTCTCAAATAATAAATAAACTTAAAAAAAAAATAAATGGGGGGCGCCTGGGTGGCTCAGTCGGTTGGGCGGCCAACTTCGGCTCAGGTCATGATCTCATGGTTCATGAGTTCGAGCCCCACGTCGGGCTCTGTGCTGAAAGACTGCTTCGGAATCTGTGACTCCCCCTCTCTCTGTCCCCAGCTCATGCTCTGTCTCTGTCTCTCAAAAACATAAATAAACAACAACAACAAAAAAAAAACATTTAAAAATAAATAAATAAATGGAACTTTTCTCTTTGGTTTTAGCATTCAACTAATTACTGACCTAACATTTTCTTAGAAATAGAGAAATGTTTCTCTATTTTCTTTTTCCAAAGTGAGATGTTTCAGTCCATCACACCTTTAAAGGACCACAATCTGATTCATAGAGAATCAGAGGTTGCTTTTTAACCATTCACAGCACCTTTGGACACGTCTACCTCCTTAGTGTTGGGCTAAGGCCACAACTTGGCAATAAGGGGTAATTGATGACCTGGTCCCCTGTCACATGACCGGGGACCCGTGAATCCTGACAGCAGTCTGTTGGTGTGAGCCCCCCTGACTGCTAGCAGTAGTGAAGGGCCAGGCCTGAATACACTGGAAACTCCCCTCATGTTCGTGACGGGGTCCAGGAATAGCCCACACGCTTTTGCCCAGCGTTTTCCGTACAACACGATACCGGGGTCATGGTGTCCTTGGGCGGGACACTTGCAGGCAGTCTCGTGAGCACGGGGCTCCTCTCCCTGAGCCCATCTGCCCTTCTGCGGTAGGTTCTCCTCACTCCAAAGCTCCCAGCCCAACAAGAGCCAGCCCTGAAGCCTGGCTTCTTAGCTCACTACTTCATCTGGTTGCTGGCTGCCCCTTTCCCTCAGGGCCGGACTCCTCTTCCTTTATTTCTTGCACCAATTCACCGGAGTCATTGATGACATTAGGAATCACTAGTCTCCAAGAATCCCTTCCTGGCAAGCCCATACCTCTGGAAGTGTTGCTCTTTGAATAACACTCCTTGGGTCATGAAGATCGTCTAAATTGGAATTGGATTCCGCCTTTCGACTTGGTGTGACGGGCTTCTGAGCTCTTCAGAAGGAGCCTGTCGCTGAGATCCGGGGTGGTTGGTTGGCAGGTGAACCCCACGCTGCCAGTTCCCGTCCACTAGGGATTCCTAGCGTGTCCTGTGATAAGGGCAGTGCATATGCTTCTTGGAGGAGAGAGAGAAACCCTACGGTTTTCATGGAGGCTTACGTCGACATCCTTTTGTAGCATAGGATTAAAGAGCACTGTTAGCAAATGGAATCACTGCCTCTATATCCAGCATAAGACCAGCTCTGCCCACCATAAGGGCCCTGGGGACCATCGCTGGCACAGCTCTGGAGCGGGAAGTTTGTATTCGTCCCACTCAGGCAGAGGGGTGAAATCGGTACATTGCAAACATTGATGCTGTTGAACAGACACATGTGCCCTTGCGAGAGAGATGGCATAGGCCTTCCTACCCTAACGTCAGTGGCCCCGTGGAGTCCCCGTTTCAAACTAACAAGGTAACATTACCTACTTGGTCAGAGCTTAGGTTTTTAAACGTCTGTGAGCCGTGGAGGGTTCAGTAAGGATAGCAGCTTGGCAGGTTGCATTGATTTATGTGCCAGGCACCGCCATTATCCCCCAAAATACCACAACAAGTAGATATCTGACTCCTGCCTCCCAAAGGTTGTGATCTTGAGGGAAAAATAGATAATAAAACCAGCAATTACAGTCAAGTGTCTGTGATATTAGAGGAGACACACGGGGGCTCCAGGAACTCACATTAGACAGGGGTGCCTGGGTGGCTCAGTCAGTTAAGTGTCCGACTTCAACTCATGTCATGATCTTGTGGTTCATGAGTTCAAGCCCAGCATTGGGCTCTGTGCTGACAGCTCAGATTCTGGAGCCTGCTTTGCATTCTGTGTCTCCCTCTCTCTCTGTCTCTCTCAAAAATAAACATAAAAAAAAAAACCCTCAAATTAGACAAACCCAGCTGAGTTACAAGTTACCAGGACAGGTGCCCCAGAGAAATGGTTGTTTAACCAAAGCCTGAGGCAATGAATGTGAGGAAGTCTTCTCTCCTGGTGGAAAGAAAAGTGTAGGAGCATCTGGAGAAGAGAGGAGGAGAGATTGCCAATCCACAGCTTAAAAGAGAGGCTTGGGTTTGAGAAGGATTGCTGAGGGGGAGAAGCAGAGAGTAGTGAAAAATGAGGAGAAAGAAGGATCTGCAAGGATCTGCTCGTGAAGGGCCTCACGGGGTCTCTTACAGAGTCTGGACTTGACCCCAGTGCCCCGTCCTACTGAAGCCGTTGGAGGACTTGCCTTTTAGCAAGATCATTCTTCGAGCCTGGGCAAAGTTTGGAGTGCGACCAAATGTTGTCGTCAGCTTCATAATATAACTGCTTGTATGTATTTGTGGAATGAGAGGAGACTGTGATACGCTTAAGGAGACCCCTCCTTGCTCTCCTGGAATCAAGTGGGATTTTGAGCATTCCTGTTGATGTGGGTCACAAGGATGCTGTTGGTGGGAGGAAGCAGGTGGTTGGTTGTAAGGCTGGGGAAAGATGAAGACAGTCCCAGACTAGGATGGGGGCATTAGGCACCGAAGACCGTGGACCGTTGCAAGAGATCTTTAGGAGACAGAATGAGCACAGGTCGGATGGGGAGGGTGAGGGAAGAGGAAAGCACCAGTCTGGCTTCTCGCCGAGTAGTAAGATGGGTAGAGGCACCACTCCATCGGGGCCACTGAAGATGAGTGGGTTGGTGGGGGAATTGATGATGGATTTCGGGGTAGGGTGGCTTTCATGTGCTTCCAAGATGCCCAACATAGAAGGCTACTGGATATAGAGAACTGAGATCAGGAGAGATCTGGAAGTCATGTGTGCCTGCTTATGCGTTTGAAGCCTTGGGGTGGGAACTCCAAGGTGAAGATACAAAGTGAGAAGCACAGAAGGGCTGCAGAAGAGCACCCGGAAGACCACCGCCCTGTAAGTTATGTGCAGAGGCAGTGGAAGCTTCCGGAAGACAGGCGAGGCCCACTGGAGAGCTAGGAAAAAAACCGGGAGGAGCTGGTAGTTATCACCTGTGCAGAACGGGAAAGTGTTCAGGAAAGGAGAAGGGTCAACTCTGGCAGGTCCTGACGGGATGGCAAGGACGGAGGAGCATCCTGTGTGTTGAGTGACAACTCGTCATTGGTGTTCTGGGGAGAACGGTTTTGGGGAAGCCACCTGGCTGGCATTTAGATAGCCTGTGGTTGAGGCGTGAACGAGAGAAGAGGAAGTAGACTTCTTTATTTTTTAAAGTTTGTTTTTTGAGAGAGACAGCGTGGGTGGGGGAGGGGCAGAGAGAGAGAGAGAGGGAGAGGGAGGGAGAGGGAGAGAGGATCCCAAGCAGGCTCCACGCTGTCAGTGCAGAGCCCAACGCGCCCGGGCTCGAACTCATGCACGGTGAGACCATGACCTGAGCTGAAAACGAGAGTCGGATGCTTAACCGACCGAGCCACCCAGGCGCCCCAGAGGAAGTAGGCTTCTTTTAAGAGCTTTGGCCAGGAGGGAGAAGGAGAAGTAGGTAGTCCCAAATGGGAAATGAGCAGGAGGGAGGTGTTTTCTTATGATTGGTTGGACTCTATCACGATGCCAAGTTTGCCTTAACGTGGCTGTGGCATTCCAAGGGAAATAGAAACATCAGCACAGTGACTGTTAAGCCAAATAAATATATTTCCACACATTTTTCAGGAATGACATTACTTGTGACTAGGAAAAACAAACATGCAAATAATCGGAGCGCTATTTAGCATCTGATTTTAATAAGAACTCATCAAAGCAAGCTGTCTAGCCTTCAGCATCTGGCTAGATCCCACGTTCTCTTTGGGTGATTGGAGGCTTCAGTTTCTTTCTTTTTTTTTTTTTTTTTAAATTTTTTAAAAATGTTTATTCATTTTTGAGAGACAGAACGCAAGTGGGGGCGGGGGGGACAGAGAGAGAGAGGGAGACACAGAATCCGAGGCAGGCTCCAGGCTCCGAGCCATCAGCACAGAACCCGACGCGGGGCTCGAACTCACGAACTGCAAGATCATGACCTGAGCTGAAGTCGGACGCTTCACCGATTAAGCTGCCCAGCTGCCCCTGGAGGCTTCAGTTTAAGAAAGGAGCTGAGCATGGAGAGGCAAAGAATATTCTTACCTGCAGATCCATCATGACCCTCAGAGGGAACACCTCGGAGTTGGAAGGCAAAATAGACTTATAAGGCCCAGTTAAAAAAAAAGAAAAAAGTCTCTAATAAATACAGGCTAAAGACTCTGGACATCAATACCTTCCTAGGGCTGGGATGGTAAAGATATCATTGTTTCCTCTTCAAGTGAGCCATATCCATCACTCTTAGGTGGCAAGACTATTAAATCCTTAATGACAGAGACCCTGCCTTTTCCTCGTCTCCCGGGATTGAGCAAACACCTGACATAGTGGGTGCCTAATAAGTACATATTGAACTAAAAAGTCAGGGAGGTAGCTGCCAACTATATGAGTCCCCGTTTACGAGAGCTGAAAGAGGAGAGGCAAATTTTACTGAGGCTTGGAGGGGCTGAATAATTTGTAGCTAGCAATGGCACAGCTAGAATTTGAACTCAGCCTGTAGTCTCATCACCTATGTTGCATTTCGGATCCATGAGAATGGGCACTCGTGATTCATGAGTGCTTTGGAACATGGAGTTCGTCTACACTTAACAGGGATGTCCTAGAACAGTTTCCTTCCCTGACGCCGTCTCTGTAAAGCCAAAATGTGAAGGAAGAAGGCGTTCATCCATGAAAACTGACGATGGAAGTCACAGCGTGAGTCTTTCTTGAATGCCCTTAACGGTCGCCGTTAATATCTTACACATCTTTGTGCCTCACAGCGTCTGGTTCAATGCCATGCCCACGGCACATGCTTTCTTTTTGTTGAATGGCCAAGAGAGAGTACGTTGATACGGGCCCCAGACAAATACCATTCAGAGCCATCACGTTCAGGTTTTCAGCGGAACTTGACGTCTGTATGCTCTGCGCCATCTGGGAACAGAGTATGTGTAGATGGGGCAAGCGAACGTTGGTCACACAGGCTTCTGGAGCGGTTGCTAGATTTACAGCTGGACCTTTGCAGAACTGATTCCGAAAGGGCGCCAGCCATCCGGTGTTTATCAGAAGAGGTGTGCTTCGGTGCGTGGTTAGGGTGCAGACCTAGCCGCCCAACCCCCAGGTTACTTCAGGCAAGTTATTTGTACTCTGTGGGCTCATTTCCCTCGTCGAAAATAGGAATAACACTGGCACCTCATAAAGTTGCGAGGGTTGGAAAAGAAATTAATGTTGGAAAGCTCTTAGAATAGTACCTCGCACATAATACGTTCTAAGTAAGTTTTATCTGTCGTAACTTCTTTTTTTCTGAAAATGTATTAAAAACCAACCATCGAGGGGCACCTGGGTGGCTCTTGGAGAGAGTTGGGCATCTGCCTCTTGGTTTTGGCTCAGGTCACGATCTTACGGTTGCGGGATCGAGGCCCTGTGTTGGACTTCATGTTGACAGTGTGGAGCCTGTGTGAGATTCTCTCTGTGCCTCTCCCTCTCTCTCCCTCTCTCTCCCTCTCTCTCTCTCTCTCTCTCTCTCTCTCTCTCTCTCTCTCTGTCTGCCTCTCTCTCTCTCTCAAAATAAAAGCAAACAAAAACCAAACAAACAAAACCCAACAAGCATCAAAGAATAAGGAAAGACTTATTTTATAGTTTGTCTTTGGAAATGGTGTAGGTACAAAGTGACAATTCTGGTGAGCTTGTCTTAGATTTAGGTAGTTTTGTTTAGATCCTGGGTGTAAGAGCCTGCTTTTGGACCCATCGTACAATTCCACAGAGCTGGATCTTGTCCCGTGTTTTCCTAAGGTACCAGTGAGTTAGCTCACTAAAGTATTTCCTCCTCTCTATGAATTTACAATTAAGCGAACAAACACAATGGCTTCTGAGGAAATACTTCATCCTGTTTGTCCTTTGCTACACCAGAGGCAAAAATATGTGTGATTTATAAAAAGGCGTTCGGGCGGGGGGTGGCTGGTGGAAATAACGTGGGTGTAGTCTCCTTTTGAAAATCAGAGATCTGTGGCAAGTCAGAATGCTCAACGGTAAAGAAAGGTATAAACAGGATGACCATATACTGTATTTTCCAAACGTGGACGTTTTTGATAGTACAATGGGATGCCATTTCTGCTTAGAAGAGGACAGACAGTAAGCATGAAACAGGCCTGTGTTGGGCAAAGAGGGGGCCTTGGTCACTCTGTCCGAGACCGCCTAGACATAAGCCATAGAGTCTGAGGCCAGTTCTGTTCTACAAACAGAAAAGAATTGCCAGTTAACTCACAAGACAAAGTGGAAGGGACCACTTGGAACCGAGACTCCTAAGACCACGAGAAGGCACTCTGTGGCCTGCCATTTTGGTTAAATGAATGAATACTGGTTGAGTCCCATAGGGTCTCTGCAGAAAGGAACAGCTCTGTTCCCAGCCCTCAGACCGTGTCTCTGCTTCCCCTCCCGCACTCCCGCTGATGTCTTGATCAGAAATTCAGTCCCCGTGCCAGTTTCTTCCACCAACAATTTGTGCTGTGTCCTTCGGTGTATCTCTTGCTCTCCGAGGTTCTGGACTGTTCCTGTCACCTGCTTGCATGCCAGCAGGCCCCGTGCGTCTCCCCAGTTGCAGACCCCGTTCTCACTGGCGTTGGTCACCTCTCCTCATGTGCAATGCTGTCGTCTGTCTTTTCTCCTCTTCCCTAGCTCTAGTCCCCCTCTCATTCTTTCCCTTCTCTCTTCTTCTTGGAGCACTCATTTGTCCTGCCTGACAATCTGATGTCTCCTAAATTCATTAAATTCTCAGACCTTTGCTGGCTCCATCCATAGGGTGGCATTGGACTCCAGTCGCCATGGGCCAAGAGCAGAATGCCACTGAACTCAGAAATTCAGTTCTGTGAAGATCTCCACCCCGGGGCCAGCACTCTGCAGACCTTCCCACTGTCTCTCAAATAAGTATGTAGGCACCAAATGCTTCCTTTCTGCCCTAACGGGCTTCCCCTCCCAAAGCACCCTGACTCTATGAGATGAATCCTCATTCATTTTGGGGGTATCTTGGAATCAGGTACCAATTTTACTTCCGTATCCGGTCTGATTGGACACCTGCACCTTTCTTCCTCCATTACCGCTTTAACATAGACGTCCACGTGGGCCCCCCGTGTTTCCCCAGAAAAATCTGGCCTTTTCCCTTTGCCTTTGATGCACTGTAAACATCCTGATGGTAATAACTGACGGTCATGAATGGGTCATCAGTGGGTGCTGGATGACAAATACCAGAGCAGCCACAGTGCAGCTCTTACAGCTTCTCTAGTCCTACAAGTCTGTTACGGCTAACGTCTGTTTTATAGATGAGGATAATGAGGCTGAGGAAGGGTCAGTAACTTGCCCCGGATTACCCAGCTGGTTAATGGTAAAACCCTAGAGGACTTGGACGCAAGCCTGTCTCACTTCAAAGTCTCCTGGGCTTTGCTTGGAAATATCGCCGTTCCAATTGATGTTCAGGCATCAAGAGTGAAAAGGTTAAGATGTACATACATCCAGGTGAGATCGGTGTGGAACACGCTTGAATTCAGAAAGCTGATCTCATCAGGAAGACAGTGTTGGAAAGAAGACTCGATGATCTCAGTGACTAATGCCAGCGTCCCCCAAACAAAGAAAAATACCTACATGATGTTTGTTAACTTGTCTCTTAAAAAACCGAGTTCTTCTTGGGGCGCCTGGGTGGCTCAGTCGGTTGAGCGTCTGATTCTTGATTTCAGCTCAGGTCACGATCCCAGGGCCTTGGGATGGAACCCCATGTCGGGCTCCGCACTGAGCGTGGAGCCTGCTTTAAGATCCTCCCTCTGTCCCTCTCCCTAGTTGCCAAGCGTGCTCTCTCTCACACTCTCTCTCTCTCTCTATAAATGAGTTCTTCCTGTGTGTCAGTTGATTGATTTTTGTTGTTGTTGATTTCCTTGTTGAATTGTAGAAGTTTTAGGGAAGATGTCGGGCAGTTAGAATTTGGGGTTTGTTCGACTAGAAATATCAAGGGACCCTAGGAGAAAAACAGACCATGAGCCCACATAGGAATCAAATGATTTGTGAAGGTCCATTTTAAAGGTCTTCCTTCTTCCTTTTTTTGTTCCCCAGGGAAGAGTTGGGTCGGGGGTATTGTGTGAATATAAAAATGAGTGAGGTATTAATGAAGTCACATACATGAAAGAAAGTGTTGGGTACCACGCGCCTGCTCCGAGGGGCAGTCTGACCTGGGGAAGGAGGGCGTGGATGCTGACCCCAAGCATCTGGGGGGACCTTCCCATCCAATCACAGTGAGTTATAATTAAGCAATGTTGTGAGGGGTCTTCATGAGGAAAGTCAGGGAGCAGTGCTAACGACGTTCAGACAGATAGAAGTTTGGCCTGGAAGATTATTGTAATGTTTGTGTATTTTTGTCCTCAAACAAGTGTGGGTTTCTGAAGAGAATAAATGTCTCCCGTATGGCATTGCGACATCTCCGTGTCCTCTGAAAGGCTGCTCTGTGCCGTGTGGCCAGGCTGTACATTTCCTAGCTTCTTGGGAGCTGTGAGGTGGTCTGAGATTGTAGGAAGCTGCTTGCTGCCTCTATAAATTGTCAGGGAAGGCCGTGGAAAGGGCTTTTCACCGCTTCTCAACACACAGGAAGGGGTCGTTTAATGCAGTAGTTTGAGAACCGTGCTAATTATACCTCCAGACATTTCTGTGACGATTGTATGAAGCAGGCTATGAACTATAATTCCACAACCTCATTTTACAGTACCAGATCCCTATGTTAGAAAAGAAAAGAAAAGGTATGCAATTTATCCGTCAGTGCACAAAACCCTATTTCGTGCATGGACAACTGGAAAGATTCGTCACCAGGAGATGTGCCACTACAATGAGGATAATCTCACCTGCCTCGTGAACGACTGAAACATCATGTGATAGATCTGGGTCAGGTGGATATTTACAGAGATGCTCACAACAGTGTGCCTTCACTCACGGCCATGGTCCTGTCGGTTTCTGGTGGTTCTGGAAAGGCTGGCGGGCTCTTGTGTGTTGAATTCTCGTCATGTCTTTAACAAAATGTCTCTAAACAAGTCATTTAACACGTTCATCGCAGACTGACTGCATCCCGGTATGAGGTAATTATGGTCATAATTCTGTATTTCGATTCTAAGTAGCAAATTTGAGAGAGGTTATTGAAATGAAAATAGTAGGTTCCGTTCAAGTTTCAAAACAGAAAATTTACCTGACACCCTTACAAATTACGATCGCTTATACACACTTGCTTACGTTCTTTCTTAATGGTTTCACAGAGTTGAAATGAACACATTCGTATCATTTTTTTCTTGCACTTAAAAAAAAAATTTTAATTAATATTTACTTACGGTGGGGGGGGGGCGGGGAGGAGCAGAGAGAGAGGAGACTGAGGATCCCTAGTAGGCTCCACACTGTCAGTGCAGAGCCTGATGCAGGGGTTGATCCCACGAACCTGTGAGATCATGACCTAAACCGAGATCAAGAGTTGGACGCTTACCTGATGGAGCCACCCAGGCGCCCCTTAATTTTTTAACGGAGGTAAGGTTCTTGCTCAGAATCAGTCATCCGCCGTACCGCGTTCCCTTGAGCGTATGCTGTTACAAATAACCCTGCCTCTGGCCCCTGCATAAGTAGTGAATCCTTCGTCTATACTTTTTCTATAGGGTGGAGACTTGGTTCAGTGGCACATTGGGTGTGCGTATTTTTTTGGCCCTAACTTTCCGGAAAGGTTGGGATGTGACACGGTGAGTAATGACTTCACGCTCAGCAGGGTTGGGATAGAGAGCCGAGTAGTGGTGTTAAGTTAGAAGTGCGGTCAGTGGGAAATCCAGCGGGGGAGAGGGGGGCTCTCTCCTAGCATATGCCAACATTGGACGGTCTCTCCAGAGTGGGCACTGCTTTGCTGACCGTGGCCTCTCTTTGGACTGGCTTCTTCTTTTGCAGTTCACTTAAAAAAAATTTTTTTTAACGTTTTATTTAGTTTTGAGACAGGAAGAGACACAGCATGAATGGGGGAGGGGCAGAGAGAGGGAGACACAGAATCTGAAACAGGCTCCAGGCTCCGAGCTGTCAGCACAGAGCCCGACACGGGGCTCGAACTCACAGACCGCGAGATCGTGACCTGAGCCGAAGTCAGCTGCTTAACCGACTGAGCCACCCAGGCGCCCCTGCAGTTCGCTTTAAACTCCTAGTGTGAACGTTGCAACCCATACACAGTCTAACATTTTCCTCGTCAGAATACCTCAATTGTAGGGAAAAATTCAGTTAAGAGCCAGCTAGAAGATAATCTCGATATCGTTACCGATGTAAACTAGCAGAAGCCACAAAAGACACTGTTTACAAATGGTCCCTGATAAGTAGGATTGACAAGAACAAAATAAAATACTTGAGGAAACAGTGGAATGTTTCATGCTAGTTCTTTTTTTAAAAATGTTTATTTTTAGTATTTTTAAGTTTATTTATTTATTTTGAGAGAGAGAGTGAGTGAGCACAGGTTGGGTAGGGGCAGAGAGAGAAGGAGAGAGAATTCTAAACAGGACCCACACTGTAAGTGCAGAGCCCAGTGTGGGGCTTGAACCCACAAGCTGTGAGATCAGGACCTGAGCCGAGATTGAGAGTCAGACGCTTAACTGGCTGAGCCACCCAGGCACACCAAAATGTTTATGGGTGTGTGTGTGTGTGTGTGTGTGTGTGTGTGAGAGAGAGAGAGAGAGAGAGAGCGAGAGAGAGAGAACAAGCAGAAGAGGGGCAGAGAGAGAGGGTGACACAGAATCCGAAATAGGCTCCAGGCTCTGAGCTGTCAGCACAGAGCCCGATGCGGGGCTCAAACCCACAAACTGTGAGATCATGACCTGAGCCAAAGTCGGACACTTAACTGACTCAGCCACCCAGGTGCCCTTCATGTTAGTTCTTTAGTTATGGTGACTTCTATGAAAGTTGGTGTTTCTTCAATAATTCAGTGAATCTGTATTGAAGAAGACACAAGGCTGGGAACCACAAACAACCAGATGTTGCCTAGACCATCAATTTTGAAGCAAGGGGAGCAACCATATAAAAGAAGGCTTAGAAGGGGCTGGGTCATAGTCCCTTTTTGTCATATTAGGGGTGTCAGACTTTATCATATACAGTGGGTCACCAATAAAAGTTTTAAGCAGGAAAATAGAGGTTCTGTTTTCAGTTCAAATCAAATTGGACAAAGGACATGAACTAGCAAACTGAAGAAACATACAAGTGTCCCTAAGTAGAAGACAGATCTCATTTTCACCCATAACTTAACATAAATCGAAACCAGTGAGATACTGTTTTTCGCTTACGACTTCTTTGGCGAAAACCAAAGAAATCGCTAACTACTCTGTGGCAGCTAGTAGAGTAGAAAACAGCCACTCTCATCGGGTGCTGGTGGAAGGGTGAATCAGGGCAGGCTGGTCTGGAGGACCATTTTGGCAAGAACGACCATACTTTTTTTTTTAAAAGGTTTTATTTTTAAGTTACCTCTGCGCCCAACACGGGTCTTAAACTCACAGCCCCAAGCCCGAGAGTCGCAGGCTCTACTGACAGACCCAGCCAGGCATCCCAAGAGTAACCGGAATTTTAGATGCGCTTACCCTTGACCTAGCAATTCATCAGCCTAGCAAAGCATGGTAGGCAAGCAAAGATTATAGACACAGGGAGAGATGCTACAAAGTTACCGACTTGAGGACGAGCACGCCCAGTAGCAGGTGGAAATTTTGAGTAATTTCCTATGTCCCTGTGTGCAGCATTAGGGTCAGATGGATGTGCAAGGTTGTTCTTTACAGATCGTTTATAATAGTAGCATCAACTGAGGCTGGTCTTTCTGACATAATCATGGCCTTTCTGCACGATGGAACACCAAAAAACATAAGGTAGATCTTATACCTTCAGATATTGAGGGAATGTTAAGAGGTACAGTTTTAGTCGTGTCCGTTTTATTTGTTTCTTGCCTTCTGTGTCCCCTCTTATTTTTTTAAACAAAAATTGTATATATTTAAGGTAGGCAGTATGATGGTTTGATAGGCATATAGTGAAATAATTATTATTTTTTAAAAATTAAAAATTTTTTAAATTTATTTTTGAGAGAGACCGAGCACGAGCGGGGGAGGGGCAGAGAGAGAGGGAGACACAGAATCCAAAGCAGGCTCCAGGCTCTGAGCGGTCAGCACAGAGCCCGACACGGGGCTCGAACTCACAAACTGTGAGATCATGATCTGAGCTGAAGTTGGACACTCAACCGACTGAGCCCCCCAGGCGCCCCTAGTGAAATAATTATTACGGTCAATCTAATTAACGTATCATCTCCTCACATAGTTAACCATTTTGTGTGTGTGTGTTGGGACCACCTGAAATCTACTCTCTTAGCAAATTTCCAGTACTCAGGACAGCGTTATTAACTGAAGGATAGATTATATGTATACATGTTGGTTTCTGCAAAAATGTGGAAGAAACATACAGGGGTGTACTGGTTTTCAGGGAATAGACCTGGGTTTTGAGCATAGACAGAAGGAGAAGCGTGGGGCATTTCATCGTATCCCTTTCTCTGCAGTTGAAGGATTGCCATAGGTGTGTTGCTTTTATTTAAATGATTGCGGAAGAGACCTTCTCACTGAATTACAGTCACGCGTGATCTTTGCCTCATTTAACGTGAGTCCGTCAACACGTATATATTTAGTGCCATTCACTCTTCCAAGATCTTCACGTTTACTAACCCACATTAATCATCACAAACCCACGTGAGACAGGATCCATTTTGTTCCCCATCTTGCAGATGAGGGAACGGAGGCACAGAGAGGGTAAGCAACTTGCCCTGAGGTCACGCAGCTGTGAAAACGCAGAGCCAGGATTTGAACTCTAGAAGCCTGGTACCCCAGCCCACTGTACCTTGGCTCAACACTTTGATACTTGCCAGCATCAGAACAGAAAGCCAAGTCCTGGAGTGAGGTCTTGGTAACAACCTGTATACGGTTACTTGTTACTGACTTGCAATTGTTGTCGGCCAGGAAATCGTTTTATTTGATAACAGGCTGACATTGTTTCTGGCCTCTGCTCCCATAGGTACTTCTTTTTCAGATGCAGAAATTATCCAGCCTTCATCTGCCCGCAATGAGACGATTACAGAAGGTGGGAACTGGCCCTTCAAGCCGCCCTTTCCTCTTTATTAACCCTAGTTTTGCTTTCCGAACAGAGATTCTAGAGCTCTCCTTTCCAGGCATGCTGTGAGCCCACGAGTGGCTGGCCAAGACCCATTTGTATCTATCTTTTACCTTGCAAAGCCACAGGCTCCCAGCCTGGGCTGCCCGACTTCCCCGTAGCAGAGCACTTGAGAGCTCAAGGTCATATGCCAGAGAGCTTTCTGCTCTCTGCCTGCCTGAATCAAGCCCGGAAAACAGAACACTGTTAAGTCAAGCCAGAGCGTGATTATTTGAAGCCAAGGTGATTATTTGAAGATAGCCAAGAATTTTACTCTTTTCAGAATTATGTCATAGAAATAATAGCGTTTGATCAGATAAACCTTCTTAGCAACGGATGGAGTTTTTGGAAAAAAGGTGAGGGAGCATCTTTTTTCTGCCCGATGCCACTTCGTGGCTCATGGTGCCCCCATGGTTGAGCTCAGGTTTCTTTGGCAACTTCTTTTGTTCAACGAATACTTACCCAAGAGCTCCTAAGTGGCAGGCTCAGAACAAAGAGAGCTAAATAAGACAGAGTCTGCCCACACTGAACATACACAAACGGAAGAAACCAAACTGGCAGCCGGTAATTACGAGGCTGCAAGATAAATGATCATGAGGTATACACAAAGTGCTTTGGAAGCACAAAAGAAGTGATTTCTGGATTGTCTTAATTTAGTCCCGGTTGAGAGTTCCTGCACAGAGAAATGACCTAATGTCTCCACTGGAAAACACGGGTGCCTCGGGTTATTTCAGCCCCTCGCCTGTGCGTGGGTGCGTGCAAGACCCACTCGTGTGGCACCTGGAAATGCAGCTACGGGGAGCTGTGTAGAGACGTCCTGATAGCTACAGATCACTGGGGTGTTCACACCTCCTTGTGGTTCGATTCATTCGGTCCTCACTGTTTTCTGAGCATCGTGAGTTAGGCCCTTGGACACGAAGATGAAGAATATAGGGGTGCCTGGGTGGCTCAGTCAGTTAAGTGTCCGACTTCGGCTCAGGTCGTGATCTCATGGTTCGTGAGTTCGAGCCCCGCGTCGGGCTCTGTGCGGACAGCTCAGAGTCTGGAGCCTGCTTTGGATTCTGTGTCTCCCTCCCTCTGCCTCTCCCCTGCTCATGCTCTCTCTATTTCTAAGAATACATATACATTAAAAGAATTTTTTTTAAGATGAAAAATAGAGTCCCACCCATCCCCTTGGAGACTGGAGTCTGACCCAGCTGGGGCCAGAGAAGAGCTCACAACAGAGTGCTGAGCAGGAAAGAACACAGAGTGAGGTTCCCAGGAGGCTTTGGAGCTAGTGTTCAAGGTCGGTAAGAGAGAAGAGACCTTCGGGATACAGGAAGGAATGTGGCAAAGTTAGGGATTTGAGGAGGAGCGTGTCTAAAAGAAATTATAGAAGAAACCTAAGTGGCCAAAGAGCAGGTTAGTGGCGATGTGCTGAGGGGTCACAGAAGAGTGCTCTGACCTTCACTTTGTGAGAAAGAACCATAGGTGAGAGTTCTTGCAAGCCTCACATGCCGGGTACTGTTCTCAGCACGCTTCATGCACTTTCCTGTTTCCCGGTCACTGTAGCCCCACGGGGTCTTATTATCCTCGTGTTGCATTTGTGGAAATTGCAGCACAAGGAAGTTCACTAACTTGCTGATGTCGCATCCTAGCAGGTAGGGGAGGCAGGTTCCATCTGGTTCATTGCCCAGCGGAGCCCACAGACTTAACCACAGCACCACAGCTACGGTCCTTAGAAGTTTGGCAGACATCGTTGGGGACAGCATATCCCCAATGGAGCCAATGGCATAAACAGAGGCCCTGAGGTGGGAAATCAGAGGTGTGATTTGGAAGTTCGGAGCAGGGGTTCGTAATAGGTAAGGGATGGGATGTAAGGATTAGATCACATGTGAATGTTAGGAGCAGTACAATTCAGCCCATGACAACAGTGAATGAGATGAAGGCCTTCTTCCTCTCAAAAGATAACCAGGTTGGGGCACCTGGGGGGCTCAGCCAATTAAGTGTCTTGACTTCAGCTCATGTCATGATCTCACGGTTTGTGAGTTCGAGCCCCACGTCGGGCTCTGTGCTGTCAGTACAGAGCCTGCTTCGGATCCTCTGTCCGCACCCCCCCACCCCCTCTGCAAAAAAGACAACCAGGTTTTTCTTCTCCTTAGGCATCTTCCAGAGGTGAGCAAGCCATTATTGACTTAAAAATTTTTATCAGGTCTATCAGGGTCGGGGCCCGTTGCTAACTCGTTAATGGACTTGCAAACATTTTTCATCAGCAAAAGAATGCCAGCAGCTCAGTTATTCCTGGGATCAACGCCCTCCTGGTTTTCCAGCCCCAGAGCCCTTTTGAGCAATGATAATCCTCCGAAATACCATATTCCAGAGAAAGTAGTTCCTTAGCTGGGAGCACATGGCCTGATTGCTGGAGGACTCTTACTTGGAAATAGCTGCTCGAGAGACAGAAGAGGTACAGACTAGAGCCTCAGCAAGTAAATTCCCACATTGAGTACCCAGTGGGGAGTGACTGGTGCCCGTTTTGTTCTTCTTTGGGCATCCAGCTTTGTCAATAAAAATGGCTTACAATTTTTAACACGAACTGAATTTTGTCTTCTTGGAAAATGAATTCTATTAGCTTGTTGGAAAGGAAAAAAAAAATCTTCCAGAAATGTTTATTTAAAAGGTATCTGATTTTTTTTATTTTTTTTTATTTTTTTTTTTTATTTTTTTTTTAATTTTTTTTTTTTCAACGTTTTTTTTTTTTATTTATTTTTGGGACAGAGAGAGACAGAGCATGAACGGGGGAGGGGCAGAGAGAGAGGGAGACACAGAAGCGGAAACAGGCTCCAGGCTCCGAGCCATCAGCCCAGAGCCTGACGCGGGGCTCGAACTCACGGACCGCGAGATCGTGACCTGGCTGAAGTCGGACGCTTAACCGACTGCGCCACCCAGGCGCCCTATATCTGATTTTTTTTAAAATTCACCCTCATCCTCCTAGGCTCATAGGCTGTTACACCCCAAGGAGGGTCAGAGAAAAACCCATCCGGATCAAGACGCATGATCCTCCATGAAAAGGAATTGTCAGCTCAGTGAGAGCTGAACCTTCCATGTCAAATGGCTGCAGGTTTGAGCCTCCCAGAGACGGACAGACGCCCATGAATGAATCACAGAGTGTTCTGCCCTGGGTATTTATAATTCAGATCCAGTGCCTCCCTAAATCGCTCTTTGGTGGTTTTCCACTCCTGTGTGGGTATATTTACATTTACACCCCATTTATATGATTTGCCAGAGCTTGAGGCCGATGACTTAAACTTTTCCCTTCACTTCCAATTTTCATTGCCCTCCCCGTCTCTGTAGCCCTGAAAATGAGCTTTTCTGAGCTCCTCATTAATTTTTCACTCCTCTCCCTGCGGGAGATTGCACAGATACACAGCCCTCGGAGTGCAGGCCAAAGAATGCTTGGCAGGCTACTGCTGCACCCAGCAATAGATTTCAGAAACATACCCCTGGGGATTCTGACAAGCGAAATGCCCAGGGCTCACTCGCACTGTAATTAAGGGGTTCCCATTAGACCTTGAGAAAGTCGTGCCGTATCCCGATACCAGGGGTGTGCAGTGAATTTGCTCTGTTTTTAATTGGATGTTAAATTAAGAGTAGCACTGTGATATGCTAACAACACCACGGGTCTGGCTCCTGCTGGCTATGTGGCCATAGACAAGTGAGTTCACCTCTCTGAACCTTATCTTTCCGTCTTCAAAATGTGAGGCTCAGACTAGACCATCTCCAGGTGTCTGATGCATCTAATACGCCCCTCATTTTGACCGCAGACAGGCATTCTTTTCGACAAGTGTGAAGAAAAGTCATTGAATACGTTTTCCTTAGTCTCACCGTTGCTGTGGCCGAGAGCAGGATCTATGCACTGAAGGGCTACCGAATTCACTTGCGCCCAGCTTTATGTAAGAAACATGCCACACAGGAATATTCCCATTCAAACAGCTCCATTGCTGGCTATCTGTCTCGATATTGGATGCGGTCTCCTGGCCTCCGCTGCCTTCCTTCCCATGTGGCCCGTTCAGCTATCACTCCTCATTAGAAGACCGAATGCATTTCTTTGGGGACCTTTTACAAAGTTATTTCGACCGCTGGAGTCTGGGGTTCCGCAGGATAAGCGTGGGCCGGAGACCTCTGTAATGAGCCTAGAGTCTCTGTGAGCATGAACTTGCTCAGCGGGCAAAATTAACCCTATTGAAATTTGTACCTAGCTGTCTTAATTGGAACTAAGGTGTCTGCGGGGTTCAAACGGATCAAGGCTTTCAGGATGCCAAACTAAATCAGTGGGGCACATGATTTCCTTCTGCAAAGTCCTCTGAAACGAGATAACCTTCTTAATATATAGGTAGTCTTCCAAGAACTAATCGTTTAAATGTTCAGTGAACAAAACAGGGTAAAAACAGTCTCATCACCACGCACAGCCTATATCTGATGTCCAGAAGTAATTGGGAACAAACTCTTTTGGTCAGGAACCAGGACTAGCTGTGAAAACTCAATGCCGTGAACATTTGTCCTTGAGGACAATAAACAATGTCACACGAAGGAAAACCTAAAAAGCAAACCTGGTGGAAAAGAAAAGAAAGAGGTGTTAGAGATTAAGTAGGACCATAATGTTAGAAAAGCTCTTCACCTAAATTTTGTGTCATCCTAGGTTAGAACTTTTTGTAAAAAGGAAAGTTTTCATGGCTTGATTCCCTCGTAGAAAATGAGAAGAGTTTTCAGGCTGAGCTAAAAATGAGCATAGTTTTAGGAAAATACAGCAAGCACTTAGAGTACCAGAAATCCGTTATATCAACAGTAAATCAGAAATGTGCCAAAGAACCAATGGGTTACTCCTTCACATGAGCAGAGAGTAATACAGAGTCCAATATGTAAAACACCAGACGAGAAAATCCTGAAAGTGTCACTCTTTTCACGTACCCAAAAAAGTGTCGGAACATAAACCCGGGAGTTATAGCAGTAATTATTTTGAGCAAAGCCCTGGCAGTGCTCTAGTCCTTGGCATAACCTCATTTTCTTGTCCCAAATTGGGTTCTGCCCCTGGACGAACTCCCCCAGAGCTCTGTTTCTCAGGCATAAAGTGAAGGGTTCAGAATCGATGGTCTCCGAGGCCTCTGCCAGCTGTAATATCCTTTGGTTTTAAATCAACATATATGGGGAAAACATGTCAAATTTTATTAAGTAAGTTTTCGGCTGCATTCAGATACAGTAATAGCAGAAACGATAGACACAATATTTATTCTTCCCGTTAGCAAGATACCTCTTTGCGCAAACTCTCCCCATGACACTGCTCCAGGTTATAACTATTTGAAGAGGCTGCATGATGTTATCTGAAAACTTATTTAAATAAGGAGGCAAAAGTATGGTTTGCTCTTTTAAATTTTTTTTAATGTCCTATTTTTTTTTTAATTTTTTAAATTTTTTAAAATTTACATCCAAACTAGTTAGCATATAGTGCAACCATGATTTCAGGAGTAGATTCCTTCTTGCCCCTTCCCCATGTAGCCCATCCCCCCTCCCACACCTCCTCCAGCAGCCCTCAGTTTGTTCTCCATATTTATGAGTCTCTTCTGCTTTGCCCCCCCTCCCTGTTTTGATATTATTTTTGTTTCCCTTCCCTTATGTTCATCTATTTGGTCTCTTAAAGTCCTCATATGAGTGAAGTCATAGGATTTTTGTCTTTCTTTGACTGACTAATTTCACTTATTTTTAAGAAAGCGCATGGGGTGCCTGGGTGGCGCAGTTGGTTAAGCGGCCGACTTCAGCCAGGTCACGATCTCGCGGTCCGTGAGTTCGAGCCCCGCGTCAGGCTCTGGGCTGATGGCTCGGAGCCTGGAGCCTGTTTCCGATTCTGTGTCTCCCTCTCTCTCTGTCCCTCCCCCGTTCATGCTCTGTCTCTCTCTGTCCCAAAAATAAATAAACGTTGAAAAAAAAAAATTTTTTTAAAAAAGAAAGCGCGAGCCAGGGAGGGACGGGGGTTGGGGTGGGCGAGGGGGACAGAAGATCTGAAGTGGACTCTGCGCTGAGAGCGGCAGGCTCGACGTGGGGCTCGAACTCACAAACTGCGAGATCATGACCTGAGCTGAAGTCAGAGGCTCACCTGACTGAGCCACCCAGGTGCCCCGGTTGGCTCCTTAAATGTCATCACAGTAGGCTTCCCTTACAGGGACTTTCGGAATATCAGAACAAAGACTGCCTTGTCCTTGCCAGCTCTTCTTCTAGTTCGACTAACAATTCACGGAGAATTGCAGGTTAAGATCATTCTCACAGCCCTTTCTTAAGAACCAGAAGAGATGTTAATTCTTAAAGAGGAAGAATACTTCTGGGCCAAGAAGGGACTATCAGGCCTAAGCACAGACTTTTGGGAGCTAGCACTGACTTCCCTCTGTTCCTCCTACCTCTGTTTATCCTAATGCTGTTTACATCCTTTTCTCTTCTTCCCTTGTGAGTCTGAGTCACTAATGGCTCTCAGAGGCATCATTTTCCTCAAAGTCATTACACTAGAGATGACTGGCCATGAAAATTGTATCTTCAGAGCACTGAGGGGAAACACTACTAACCAACAGTTTTGTGCCCTGGTAAAACATTGTTCCGGTGAATTAAAAATATTTTTAGGCATAAAAATCAAGAAGAGTTTACACGAAGAGATAGACCCCAAAAGAAGTGGAAGAGAATATAATTCAGGAAGAAGGAGATAGAACCCACAATAAAGGAGTGGAACACAGGAAGCAATAATGAGGAAAGAAATTGGTAAAGTTTTGCAGATAAAAATAAGGGCTGCTCGTTTAAGAATAATCATAAGCAATTGGGGGGGATAATAAAGGCAAAATCAGTATACTACACATATAAAATAGGAGAGGATGATCTGAGTTAAGTTGTTCTAAGCTTACTATGTTATTCTGGAGGTGGAAATTAGTGATTCATTTTGAACTTAAAAAAATTTTTATTTTAATGTTTATTTGAGAGAGAGAGAGAGAGAGAGAAACAGAATAGAGAGTGCAAACCGGGGAGGGTCAGAGAGAGGGAGACGGAGCCCGACGCAGGGCTTGAACTCGTGAACTGCAAGATCATGACCTAAGCTGAAGATGGACGCTCAACCTGACTGCGCCACCCAGGTGCCCCCGTTTTGAACTTTTTACATCAAGTAAGCATATTGAATATTTAAGGCTAACCACTGAAACAATAGAAGTAAAATGTATAACTTAAACCAGTGAAGAGGAAAAAGGAAGACAAGAAACCTCATCACTCTAAAAGAAGGTAATAAAGAATGAAGGAAGAAAGGAAAATCATGGTAACTAGCATAGAATAAGAATAGAAATAAGTCCAGATATATCAGTGATTACAATAAACATAAATGGTCTATATATATCAGTTAAAAGATTAAGGTTGCTAAAAACTGTATAACAAAAACCTAGATATAAGCTACTTATAAAATATACTTAAGTGTAAGGATATAGAGAAGTTTAAAAGAGCATAAGAAGATCAACAAATGTTTAAGGGATGCTAATTAATCTACATTAATAATACCAGGCAAAATATATTTTAAGTCAAGAAACTTAATGTTCATTATGTATTGATAAAAGGAGCAGTTCATTTGGAAAATGTAACAATTCAAAATATGTATGTATCTAACTATATAGTCTCAAAATATATACAGCAAAAGTTGGCTGAATACAAGGATAAATGAACCAGTCTATTAGTGTATGTCTCTCAGTAACTGTTCAGGCAGACAAAAAAAATAGTTAAGGATGTAGAAAATAAAAATACACAATTAAGCTGTAAGACAGCCAAAGCTCATTATAAATTTAGAAATTAAAAAACAAATATCCAAATAGTTTATTGATTAAAGAGTCAATTATACTCAATGTTAAATGTTTGGAACCGACTGACTTCTAAATTTTTTTTTTTTTTTTTCCAACGTTTTTTATTTATTTTTGGGACAGAGAGAGACAGAGCATGAACGGGGGAGGAGCAGAGAGAGAGGGAGACACAGAATCGGAAACAGGCTCCAGGCTCCGAGCCATCAGCCCGGAGCCCGACGCGGGGCTCGAACTCACGGACCGCGAGATCGTGACCTGGCTGAAGTCGGACGCTTAACCGACTGCGCCACCCAGGCGCCCCAAGGAACCGACTGACTTCTAAATGTTTAGAACTCACAGACACATATGAAATATAAAGCAGTAAGTAGAAGGAAATCTATGACCTTAAATGCATACCTTTGAAAATAAGATTGAAAAGGCCCAAAGTTAATGAATCTGAAAACAAATAAACAATAAATAAAATCCATAAAGCCTTCAAAACAGTTATTTGAAAAAACGTCTGAAACAAATAACTATATAAAGACACAAATTTTAAAAATAATAGAAATGAAAAGAACATAGCTTACAGATAGAGTGCAGTCTTTTTAATCAAAAGGAAAAAAAAACTTAAAAACCAAAGTTAAAAAGACAACTTCCCAGGAAATGATACAGGTGGAGGCTAATAGAAAACCTGAATAAATTATAACTAGTATCCAAACTAAATTCAGAGTTTACCCATCCACTTTCTTTTCTGTATCTTTTCTTACTGAGATATAATTTACATACCATAAAATTCACCCTTTCTCATGTTCTGTGAGTTTTGATGATTATGTTCAGGCATATAACCCCACCACAGCTATGATATAGTTTTGTGGGGGTTTTTTTTCTCTAAAAAAATTCCCTAGGGGTGCCTGGGTGGCTCAGTTGGTTAAGTGTCTGATTTCAGCTCAGGTCATAATCTCACGGTTCACGAGCTCAAGCCCCACATAGGACTCTGTGCTGACAGCTCAGAGCCTGGAGCCTGCTTCAGATTCTGTGTCTCCCTCTCTCTCTGCCCCTCTCCTGCTCATGCTCTCTCTCTCTCTCAAAAATAAATAAACTTTAAAAAATACTTTAAAAATTCCCTCATGCCCTTTTGTAGACAACTCTTTCTCCCATAACAGTTGATCTGTTTTCTGTCCCTGTCTTTTCCAAAAGGTTACATAAATAGTAGAAACTGGGTAGCCTTTTGAGAATGCATTTCAGATTCCTCCGTGTTATGGTGTATATCAGTAATTCATTCCTTTTTCTTGGGAAAAAGCATGCAGTTGCATGGATACCCCACTTTATCCATTGGGCCAGTTGAAGGGCTTTTGGGTTGTTTCTAGATGGGGGCAATTCTATGTAAACATGTTTTCATTTCACTTGGGTAAATGACAGAGACTGCAGGGTCATGTGTTAAGGGTATGTTTAATCTTGTAAGAAATTACCATGCTGTTTTCCAATGCAGTGGGGTTTCTGCTGGCTTTGTGCTTCCATCACTACTTGTTATTGTCCATTCTTTTCTTTTAGCTATTCTAATGAGCATGAGTGGTATCTCCTTGTGATTCAAATTTGCATTTCCCTAATGATTACGGACATTGAGCATCTGCTCATGTACTAATGTACCATTTTTATATCTTCATTCAAATCTTTTGACAATTTCTTTTTTAATTGGGTTGTTTTCCTCTTGCTGAGTTCCAGGCTGCTTTATACATTCTAGATAAATATTACACACAGTAATTTACAATCACCCTTCTTTAAAAATATAAAAGATAGGCCTAGGTGGTTATTTAGTCAAATTCTACTATACTGTCAAGGAACAAATTATTCCGGAACACAGAAACTGGGAGAAACCTCCTCATTCTATTGTATAACCACAATACCAAGAGACTTTGTGAGAAAGGAAAATCTGTAGATCAATTTTACTTGGAAATATAGATGAAATATTATCAAACTAAACAGAGATGGGGATGGGGGGGGAAGAGATATCCAAGTGGGTTTATCCAGCCAAGGGCAGGTTAACATTAGAAAATGTATTAATGTGGGGCACCAGGGTGGCTCGGTTAGTTAAGCTTCCCACTTTGGTTCAGGTCATAGTCTCGCAGTTCATGAGTTCAAGCCCTGCACCAGGCTCTGTGCTGACAGCTCAGAGCCTGGATCCTGCTTCAGATTCTGTGTCTCCCTCTGTCTCTGCCCCCTGCCCCACTCATGCTCGCTCGCTCTCTCTCTCTCTCTCAAAAATAAACAGAAAGAAAAGAAAGATGGATGTATTTATGTGGGACACCTGGCTGGCTCAGTTGGTAGAGCATGTGACTCTGGATCTCAGGATCATGAGTCTGAACCCCACATTGGGCTGGAGACTGCTTAAAAAAAAAAGAACTAATATGGAAGGCTTGGCAAGATGGCTGAAGACAAGATTAACATGTATTTAAAAATCAATAGAATCCACATTTAACAGCTAAAAGTAGTAAGAAACAGAACAGTAATTTTTAAGAGAATCTATTTTTGACAGTCAAAACAAGCCCTCAGAACTATGACTGTAGCTTCTATAGTTGATTCTCTATTTCACTCCCAAAGGACCTGACTCCTTATATTGCCACTAGGAGAAATCTGTTTCTCCCGATGCCTTCCAACTTCTTTACAAATATCCGTTCCCAGCAGACTATCCTCTGTGTGGGTGTATATTGATCCGTTTAATTTCATTCCCAAACCTTTATAAAGGAACCACTATGTTTCCGGCACTTTCCTTTACCAAGCACCCATTTACCAAGTTTCCTTTTTTAGATCCAGAAAATTTGTCTCTACTCATGCATTCCATAGCCCTCTCTAAACACAGACCAAATAGTCTGTTTTTGCCCCTGTTTCTGTATATAATACTTTTTTTTTCCTCCCTAACGTTGCCTACCTTCGATTCTAACTAAGTTTTTTGGATGTCACAAGATTGTCCTCATAGTAATCCTGAAAAAAGGCATTCTAAGGTCAACTTCAACATTTAAATGACTCTCTTACCTGTAGGAAGACAGAGGATAAGGTGCAATACACGATAAAAGAATTCCTCATGTGCTTTCGGGAGCAGGGACAGCATGCTACTATTCAACTTTGTATTCTCTAACAGAAAGTCTTACAGAAAGAGGGAGCCAATTATATTTAATTGATATTCAAAACCTCAAAGGAACAGAAAACAGAGTGATTTATTTTAGATTTTCCATGAGCGATAGGAAGGCGCTGCTTCCTTCCTTCTATCTCGTTTACCTTTTCTGTCATTGTGACATCATAAAGCAACCTCTGGTAGGTCTTCCGCTAACATTTGTTAGACCTGGACAAAAGTACAAATACAGCCAACTCTCCCCTTGACTCTCTCTTCCCACCCTAGGCCCATCCCCCACCACAAGGAACCTCTGGGGCACGAGTGTGGACCCAACCAGCCCACTACTCAAGCTCCATCTTCTGGAAGCTCTTGGCCATCTGGGCAAGGAACTCAATGGTCCCAAGTACCCAATGCCCAGAATGTGGTTGAAAAGGGGGTGCGGGATTCAGGGTGTACCCTTGGCACAGGCATCTTATACTGTATGGAGGGTCAGAGTTGGCAGTGGGGTGGGGTGAGGGTCCTCTCTGCTACCAGGCACAGGGCAGGCTTTCTCTGCTGCCTGTGCAACCAGGAATACATCAGCCTGTTTCCTGAAGAATTCCGACTCAACGTAACTTACCACTTGTTAGGTAGAATCATAACTTGTAAGAACTTAAAGAGACCTTTGAAACCATTTTATCCAAACCTTGTATTAACTGAGAAAACCAAGGCCATAGAATTGAACTAACTTGCCATTGGTCACATGAGAAGGTCAACTTCAGACAAGTAATAGAAAACCAAGTCCCCAGAGTCCAGATGATCCTTCCCATTATCATTCTTCTAGCTATGTATTCAGTGCCTGTCGCTGTGGTTCGCCAGCACTTTGGCAAACGATGTTGGTTGCTATTGAGTAAAACTGGCCAATTGTAACCATAGTGGAGCAAACTCCTGCATTGGAGGGCAGAGGAAAACGTATCTGCATGCTTTCAGCATCTACATAAGTCAGGTTTCTCCTAATTGTGAAATAATAAATTCCATGTGATGAAAAGGATATGTCATTTAGAGTCAGAAGTGGACACCAGTAAGCCATCAGATAGGCTGAAATGCCAGAAGCCAAGTAAATACAATGGAAAGGAATAGCATTGCGTTGTTGGCTTTTATTAAAGTTGTCCATTTTCATCCTTTCAGAGATCCCCCCAGAGTAACATACCAAGACAACTATGCTGGATCCAACCTGGCACCATAGATCAGCCCTCTCTCTGCCGTGAACACGATAGCTGTAATTCCCTGATTTTATTCTTTAATGAAGTGAGAAGAAAAGGAGGAAAACAGCTCAAAAAATAGCTCTTTTCATTCATTTATATACTATTTGTTCTTTCAGTAAATACTTGCTGGATGACTGCTATGTACTTGGTCCTGTGCTGGGTAACAGGTGAACAAGGCAGATGTAGTCCCTGCCCTTGAATATTTTTCACTCTAATGGGGAGAATCATGGGAGAATCACGGGAGAATCACGGGAGAATCATGGGGAGAATCATGGGGAGAAGTATGTGAGAGAGTTAATACAAAACTTGGGGAAGCCCTAACTAGAGCAAAAAGCAAAAAGGAACTCTACCTGTTAGCAAGCCATGGGGGAGATGATAGGTGCTTCGCTGCTGAGCCAATGAGGAATAATGTTTTTCATCTTTATGGAGAACAAAGTGCACTACAGCCTGGGGATGGAGGGTGCGGATTTAGGTGGGGGAAGTAACATGTACGTAGTTTAAAAACTTTTAGAATAGAAACTAGACACTGAGAAGAGATTATGGAATATTCTTATCTGTAATCTTTAAAATAGACCCGCTGACCTGGGGTGGTTTAGCCATCATCTTGTTTGTGTCTGTCAGGGATCAGCTGGGGATCCCCTCGGGGTCACTGCAGGCTTCATGGGCCTTTCTTTATTTGGTTGGCAGAATGCTTAGTGATATTGGGCAATATGTGTCTGATTTCTTACTTAGAAACTGGCCTGACAGTGTTTAAGACTGATGTGAGGTTTTGTGAACTATGGGCGCGACGTTAGTCTGTCAAAAGCACCTACCTAGGTTTTTATTGCACTTTTTTAACGGCTTAATAACTGAATTACAAAGAAGAGGCATCTTCTGAGCCACCCGTGGAGTTTCATGTGTATTTTTATAACTTTACTTTCTTATTTTTTAGTTTTAATTAGGTAGCATTTAATTTATTTAAAAAATTTTATGTGCATACAGTTGATGTATAATGTTACATTCGTTTCAGGTATATAATGTAGTGATTCAACAGCTCTCTATGTTTTCATCACTAGCTACCATCTGTTACCATATGATGCTATTATAATGTCATTGACTATATTCTCAATGCTGTACCTTTTATTCCCCAATTTATTTGTTCCGTAACTGGAAGCCTGTATCTCTCATTACCCTTCACCCATTTTGCCCATTCCCCCTTCCCACTGGAAACCATCAGTTTGTTCTCTGTATATATAGGTCTGATTCTCCTCTTTATTTGTTTTGTTTTTTAGATCCTGCATGAATGAAATCATAGAGCAGTTGTCTCTCTCCGTCAGACTTCTTTCACTTAGCATAATACCATCTAGGTCCATCCATGTTATTGCAAATGGCTGTGTAATATTCCATTGTATTACCACATACCACATCTTCCTTATCCATTCATCTATTGATAGAAACATAGGTTGTTTCCATATTTTAACTACTGTAAATAATACTGTGGTAAACGTAGGAGTGCATATATCTTTTTGAATCAGTGTTTTCATTTTCTTTGGGTAAATTCCCAGTACTAGAATTATTGGTTCATAAGGTATTTCTGTTCTTTCATGTTTTGATGAACTTCCATACTGTTTTCCACAGTGGCTTGCGCCAGTTTGCATTCCCACCAACAGTGCGCGAGGGTTCCTTTTTCTCCACATCCCTTCTAACACTTGTAAATGTGTTTCTTTTCTTTTTTACTTTAGCCATTCTGACAGGTGTGCAGTGATACCTCATTGTGCATTTGATTTGCATTTCTCTGATGATTAGTGATGTTGAGCATATTTTCACATGTCTGTTGGCCATCTGTATGTCTTTTTTTGGAAAAATTTCTTTTCAAGTCCTCTGCCTATTAAAAAAAATTTTTTTAATGTTTATTTATTTTTGAGACAGAGGGAGACAGAGCACGAGTGGGGGAGGGGCAGAGAGAGAGGCAGACACAGAATCGGAAACAGGCTCCAGGCGCTGAGCTGTCAGCACAGAGCCTGACGTGGGGCTCGAACCCACAGACCGTGAGATCATGACCCGAGCTGAAGTCAGATGCTCAACTGGCTGAGCCACCCAGGTGCCCCCCTCTGCCTATTTTTTAATTGAATTGTTTAGGGTTTTTTGTTTTGTTTTGGTGATTGAGTTGTAAAAGTTCTTTATATAGTTTGGATATTAACCCCTTATCAGATACATCATTTATAAATATCCTCTCCCATTTAGTGGGTTGCCTTTTCCTTTTGTTGATGCTCTCCTTTGCTATGCAAAAAGCTTTTTACTTTGGTGTATTTCCAGTAGTTTATTTTTGTTTTTGTTACTCTTGACTTAGGAGGAGACATACCTAGAAAAATGTTGCTAAGGCCAATGTAAGAGAAATTACTATCTGTGTTCTCTTCTAGGATTTTTATGGTTTTAGGTCTCACATTCAGGTCTCTGATCCATTTTAAGTTTATTTTTGTATATTGTGTTAAAAAGTGGTCTGGGGCTCCTGGATGGCTCGGTCAATTAAGCATCCGACTTCGGCTCAGGTCATGATCTCACAGTCCATGGGTTCAGGCCCCACGTCGGGTTCTGTGATGACAGCTCAGAGCCTGGAGCCTGCTTTGGATCCTGTGTCTCCCTCTCTCTCAGCCCCTCCCCGACTCATGCACTGTCTCTCTCTCTCTCAAAAATGAATAAACATTAAAAAAGTGTTTTTAAAAAGTGGCCCAGTTTCATTCTTTTTCTTGTAGTTCAGTTTTCACAGCACCATTTAATGAAGAGAATATCTTTTCCCCATTGTATATTCTTGCCTCCTTTGTTGAAGATTAATTGACCATATAATTGTGGGTTTATTTCTAGATTTCCTACTCTGTTCTTTTGATCTTTGTGTCTGTTTTTGTGCCAATACCACACTGTATTGATTACTGCAGCTCTGTAGTGTATCTTGAGATCTGGAATTGTGATACCTCTAGTTTTGTTTTTCTTTTTCAAGATCGCTTTGGCTGTTGGAGTCTTTTGTGGGTTCATACAGATTTTAGTATTATTTGCTCTAGTTCTGTGAAAAATGCTGTTGGCATTTTGATAGGGATTGCAGCGAATCTATAGATTGTTTTAGGTAGTATGGATATTTTAACAGTATTACTCTTTCCATGAACATGGGATAGATTTCTATTTCTTTGTGTTGTCTTTAATTTCTTTCATCAGTGTTTTATTGTTTTCAGAGTATAGGTCTTTTGCCTCCTTGGTTAAGTTTATTCCTTGGTGTTTGAATCATTTTGGTGTAGTTGTAAATGGCATTTTTTTTAACTTCTCTGTCTACTTCATTATTGGTGTATAGAAATGCTACCAGTTTCTAAGTATTAATTTTGTATCCTAAAAATTTGCTGAATTTATTCATTACTTCCAGTAGTTTTTTGGTGGAGTCTTTAGGGTTTTCTATGTATAGTGTCATGTCATCTGCCAACAGTGACAGTTTAAGTTCCCCTTTACCAATATGGATGCCTCTTATTTCTTTTTCTTGTCTGATTGCTATGGCTAGGACTTCCTGTAGTATGTTGAAAAAAAAAATGGCAAGGGTGGACATCTTTGTCTTGTTCCTGATCTTAAAGGAAAAGCTCTCAGTTTTTCACCAGTGAGTATGATGTTACCTGTGGATTTCTCTTTATTAAGTTTTTCTTTCTTAAGTTGAGGTATGTTCCTCCTGAACCCACTTTGTTTGGGAGTTTTTATCGTGAATGGATGTTGAATTTTGTCTGGTGCCTTTTCTGCATCTATTGAGATGATCATATGATTGTACCCTTCATTTTGTTGATGTGGTGTATCATGTTGATTGACTTGTGAATAGCGAACCATCCTGTTTTGGCAACAACTTTAAAATATGTTAGCAGTTATATTTAGCCAAAAGAATGCCAAACGTATCCCAGTCCATAAGTTGAGAGTTAAGCATAAAGTTCTCTAAAAATTATCTTTCCGATTTCTAGAAACAATCAAGACCCAATTGTTATTACCATATGCCTCATCACTGTTATTATTTCCAGCCAGCTTGCCACATCAAGCACTATAACAGGAAAATAGCAGTCATGCTATGCATTTTAGGCCATTTTTAGTTAGTAGTTATACCCTTAGTACTGATTTATCCAACTTAGTGCAAATAAAGCAGCAAGATAACAGACTGATAACAGGGGCCTCCATACCCGAAATTAATTCATTTCAGGTTGTGACTAAAATGCATATCCAATATATGTCATCTACATTGGGCTTTAGTTAGGTTCTTCTGTTAATATTATATTTAGGAATAGCACTTCTGTTAGGCAAAGACAAAACAAAATACCAAACATGGATTAAAAAACTAGAATGGGGGGGGGGCCTGGGAAGCTCAGTCACTGGAGCCTCCAACTCTTGGTTTCGGCTCAGGTCATGATCTCACAGTTCGTGGGTATGAGCCCCGTGTCACGCTCCACACTGATGGCACAGAGCCTGCTTGGGATTCTCTCTGTCTCTTCCTCTCCCTGCTCATGCTCCCTGTCTCTCTCTCAAAGTACATAAATTAAAAATAAATAAGAATAGCAACTAGAGGCGCCTGGTTGGCTCAGTCGGTTAAGCATCTGACTTTGGCTCAGGTGACGATCTCACAGTTTGTGAGTTTGAGCCCCGCGTTGGGTTCTGTGCTGACAGCTCAGAGTCTGGAGCCTGCTTTGGATTCTGTGTCTCCCTCTCTCTGCCCCTCCCCTGCTCACGTGTGTATTCTCTCTCTCTCTCTGTCTCTGTCTCTGTCTCTCTGTCTCTCAAAATTAAAAATTAAAAAAAATTTTTAAATAAAAGCTAGAATGGATGTTGATGCACAATGGAATCTGATTTTGAGGAGCTCTTCTTCTCCATGTGTCCTGTTTTTAGTTGAGGGTAAAAATTTCATTTTAAAATTAGAATGTATTACCTGCATCATACTTTTCCCCATAGTTGTTGAACGGTAATGTATCTTCATGGTTTCAAGAGGGGAGGAAGATGTGGCTAAGGAGCCCAGGAAGGAGGCTGAAGATGACAGATAGGAACATAAAACCGCCGTGTATATTTGATAATACAAATGTACTACAAAGTTTTGACACATACGGAAGTATAATGTTATGTACATCTGATTATACTGATACATTGCAAAGTTATGAAGAATAAAATGCACACTCACCCCTTTTTTCTCCCTGTTATGGACTGAATATTCGTGTCCCTCCAACAATTACACGCTGAAGTCCTAAACCCCAATGTGACTGAACTTGGAGGTGGGGCCTCTGAGGACATATTGAAGAATAAATAAGCTCATAAAAGAGAGGCCCCAATCTAAGAAGGTGGGTGTCCTTGTAAGAAGAGGCATGGGAGGGCTTGCTCGCCCTGGTGTCTCTGCACCAAAAGAAGAGGTCACGTGAGCACACAGCAAGAAGGCAGCCACTTACAAGGCACGAGAAGCCGCAGAATGAAATCCACCTTGCCCGCACCTTGAGCTTGGACTTGCCAGCCTCCAGAACTGTGAGAAGTAAATTTCTGTTGCTTGAACCAGCCAGTCTGTGGTATTTCATTATGGCAGCCCTGATCCCCTCCCCATTTCCAACGTCACTTGTAAGAGAGGAAGCCCAGTTGAGGATGTGGCATCATTAACGGCCTATGAATTTGTAAGATAAACAGACCCATCAGCTAAGACCAGAACGTACTCTCTTTTAGTGTGAGTGATTTAAATTATGTGACGGCGGTCGTCATCATCACCAACAATGACGCTGGCTCACTTTTGGTGATGCTCTGTTGCTCTCCAGGATGCACGTAAAACAGGTGTGGTCTCTGTCTTTTAGGAGAGATCCTTTAGAAGGATTTCAGTCCTTCAGCAAAGTAAATGTGTGTTGTGGGATCCCCACAATATCCTAACCTTACTATGGCATTCCTGTGCTGTCACAGGGAGCCTGGAAAAATAACCCTGCCTACAAGAGTTGAAGAGAAAGAGTGGGAGGAGGAATATGACCTTGAACTTAATTTGGAAGTATAATTCACACTCACCTTTAACAACTAAAGTGGATTTCTTTGAAGCTTTCTGTTGGATCAAAGACGCGTTAAACTAAAGGGGGTAACTTACCAAGAGGAAGAACCGGGTTTTGATCCGTTGCCTTGTCTCATTTCATGTCTGTGTGTTATGTCATGTACGTATAAGAAATCAAGCAGATAGGAACAAGTGCAGATTTGAAACCCAAAAGGCAGAGGGAGGTCTCTGATCTGTGTGTCATTTCCTTTAACTATGTGCTTTCCAATTGCTAGCGTCTGAAATAATCACAACAGGCAATAACATTCCTTTTCTGTATGCTCCCAATTTTTTTAAACCTTGTCCCCACAAATGATGTTAACTTGTGAGTTTTTATACCATTTCACAGCCAGCCAGTGGATTCAGGCATCCTGTGGAGGTTTAAATGAGTCTTTCCAACCCACGCTTTTCTCTTTTTTTCTCTCTCTCTCTCTTTTTTTTTTTTTTTTTTTTTTTTTTTTTAACCAACATGCTTTCCTGGACAGAAATCAAATTGATAAGTTAAGGAAATAAATTTGACCATTTCTTTTCCACTCCCTTGGTACTAATTGGTTTATCATAAAGAGCAAACAAGTGCTTGGCTCATTTGCAAGACTCTCTAAAGGTAGAAGAGAAATTCCTCCCCTGATTAGACATTAATGCTTCAGATCCTTCAAATACATAGGCTAATTAGAAGTAGTTAGACAGCCTTTAGATGGCAGACAGAACCTTAGGACGGGAAGTTACTTACATATGTGTCATCTGATTTACTCTCTAAGTTGGGGAAAGCATACTTGAGCAGCTTCTTAGGAAAGCGGATCAAATTTTGGTGACATTGGGAGTGCAGATTACTAGTGTTAGTATCTTAGTAGTCATGAGACTTGCAAAGGCTGTGGACAGTAAAAAAAGATGTGCACTGTAGGGAAAAGACAAGTGCAAAGCCTGTGGCCATGACAAAACCCAGGTAATTGACATGTGTGGAGACCCTTCATGTTTGGCTCATTTCTAAAATATTTGGATTATGGGTGTAAGTCACTGTTGTGCCGATTTTGTTTATTAAGCAAAGCTTTTGTGAGTATTACTTTTAGGAAAGGTGTCTGTGTGGAGAGGCGTCAGGAAAAATAACAAGTAAAGATTGGATCTATTCTATGAATGGTTTCGAGAAGAACGTAGCTTCTTCTGGCTCTCGTGCACGGCCACTGGAATGTTGAGGTCTTATATTGCAACTGTGCTCAAAATGAACAAACAGAGGTGGATAGGAAGGTGGATAGCATAAGTTTTAGATGCCTGGGGGAGAACGAATCTGATATTAAAAAAAAAAAAAAAAAGGCAAGGCCCAGGCTCTTCGTCACTATAAACATTCAAATGGTAGAGGGAAGGTAATTAAAAACTGAATTTCCCATAAATGCAAATTTAGATGTCAGGCATACGCTATTTTTCCAGAACCAAGTTAACTCCTTGCCACCTATATGGTTGCAAACAGGGTCCTTTGGAGCTCTCTTGAGCTCTGCTGGCATTCTAGAAAAGGAATACTGTTTATAAATCTCCAAATGGTCTACTGGCTGTCTTTATGTTTTCCATGGAGACTGGAAAGCGTTAAGCCAATTAAAGATGGATTTATTTCTAAGAAAGTATTATCCATGTTGATGCAAGTTAATCTCTGCCTTGCCCTCCTCCCTAATTCCTTCTTCTCTCCCTCACCCTCCTGCCCCAAATGCCCCCCAGCAATCGTATAAAGGAGTGATGGGGGCAAGGAAATATTATTTTTACACCTTCTCATGAGTTATTTGTCATAATGTTCTGAGATTTTATCTTCTTTGTTGTTAGAGTAGAGGAATACTATTTTACTTTTGAACTTTAAAAAACCGTGCACCTTGGGGTGTCTGGGTGTCTCAGTTAAGTGTCCGACTTCAGCTCAGGTCGTGATCTCATGGCTCATTAGTTTGAGCCTGGCATCGGGCTCTGGGCTGACAACTCACGGAGCCTGGAGCCTACTTCGGATTCTGTCTCCGCCTCTCTCTGCCCCTCCCCTGCTAACAGTCACTCTCTCTCAAAAATAAATAGGGGCGCCTGGGTGGCTCTGTCGGTTGAGCATCTGACTTCGGCTCAGGTCACGATCTCGCGGTCCGTGAGTTCGAGCCCCGCGTCGGGCTCTGTGCTGACCGCTCGGAGCCTGGAGCCCGCTTCCGATTCTGTGTCTCCCTCTCTCTCTGCCCCTCCCCCGTTCCTGCTCTGTCTCTCTCTGTCTCAAAAATAAATAAACATTAAAAAAATTTTTTTTAATAAAAAATAAATAAATAAATAAATAAATAAATAAATAAATAAATATTTTTAAAAATTAAAAAAAAAAAGCATGCACCTTTCTACAAGGAAACTGGTTTTAAAGCTGAAGAATGTCCCCTTTGCCCTGGCTAACTGGCTGATGGGCACTGAGTAGTTCAGAGCCGGATTCATCTCCAACCCGGGTGGATTGCCCTACTGTACCATGGCAAGCCCAGTGGCCTCCATCGGGGTCTCGGTTCCACACTAGCAATCCTACTATGCTTCTCTGTCTGCTTCTCCAGGACAGTCACATCCCCACTGTTCTCACTACTTGAGCATCTCAGTACCTCCTCCCTGCTCCCAACCCCCTACTCCCACCGCCTCCCTACTATTTTACCTTAGGAGCCTGGCTTGGACAGTGGCAGCCCTCAGGCCAGCCACCCTTCCAGCTTCCCACCCTCCGCCTGTTCTCGGTCCCCTCCTCCTGAGCTGGATCCTTCTAAAGATCCCTCTCAACCCTAGTCTCGTGCCTAGACGGAACCTCACGTTCCCCTCCTTGCTCTCCTAGGATTCAGTTTTCACTTGTGACTCGATCTTTCCCCTACCCAAAGATGCTGTAGCGTCCTCCTCCATCTTGGAAAGCTCTCCCTTGACCCTGTCGCTATGGGTGCCATTCTTTTTCGCTCATGGCCGAGTTTCTCACCTTGCCAGTGGCTTTACTGCAACTGCTCCTTGGAGATCTCACCCCTCCACGTTGCCACTTCCAGTTTTCGTCTCCCTTAACATCCCGGGACATTTCCCCAGGGGATCAGTCCCTTCCTTTGCCTAAGGACTAGTCCCTCTTCTCTTGGCTTTGGTTTCATGGCACTCTCCTGCTTTTCCTCCACTCTCCCCTAGCCGCTCCTCTGCCTCTCCCCAGTGCCTAATCTATGACAGTCCCCGAAGGTTTGGTCCTGAGCCCCCTCTCCTCTACACTCTGTTTCTAGAACATTTTCACCATGCACGTGGCCCTACGTGTCACCTACGTGCTGATACAACCCAAGTTTTGATTGCCATCCGTTTGCATCCAGATTTTCTTTCAAGGCCCAGACTCACACTTGATCTCTCCAGTGTGTCTTACAAGGACCCCAAAATCAAAGCCATCATCTGCCTCCCCAAACCATACCCTTCTCCTGTGCTTCCTTCCCCTACCCTTGCTCTCACTCAAGATAAACACAGCAGTGATTCTGAGCACCTGCTGGCCTACCACACTCAGCCAGCCTCAAAATCCTCTTTATTCATTGGACATGCTCACTTTCCTCTAGTTCCCACGACCCCTTGCCAGGCCAGCCTCCACGTTCTCTTGTCAGGACTATGGCAAGAGCCTCTTCTAGTCTCCTTACCTCCACATTGGCACCTCGCAACGAGTTCTCTGCCCTGTAGCAACAGCCAACTTGGTTATGTTCCTCCTCTGAAAACATTTGAGTAGCTTCCAGGATGCTTATGAAAGTCCAGAATCCTTGACACAGTCTACGAGGCCCTGCTTGAGCTAGCGCTGCCTGGAAACCTTCTGTGTCCCCAGCCGCCCTCCCCTGACTCGTTGCTCCAGCCACACAGCCTTTCCTGTGCTGGTGGGTTTTCACTCCATGCCTCTGACACCCGTCCTCCCAGTGTCCCAACTCTTGTCCCTTTAGACTTGCCCCAGTGCCCCTTACTCAGACATCCTCCAACTGAAATCCAGCACCACTGCTATGGTCATCCATCATGCCTCTGTCTTTCCATAGACCTTCTCTCAATTCACAGTTCTGTGTCTCCCCTTCTGGCACCCACGGCAGACTGCTAGCCGTGGGCCCTCTGTGCAGTGCGAGGTGCTCCTGGCACATGGGAGGTGCCCAGTGATTGTTGGTGAATGAATCAGTGAGTGACAGATGAATAAATACATCCTCCTGGAACTGACCTGCAGCTCTGGTGGCTCAGACTGCCTTCTTCAGTGCTGCTGGTGACAGGACAAACCCTGTTCCCTGGTGCACTGCTGCTTCTGACACGTGGCAGCGAGCGTTCCTGCCTCCCATCCACAGTCACCCCAAAGGAGATGTTTATATGTATGGGGACCCTTCTAGCTTCTGCCTCTGAAGGGTGTTTACTCTTTAAGAATTTTTTTTTTCATCTTTAAGAAATTCTAAGTGGGGCACCTGGGTGGCTCAGTCAGTTGAGCGTCTGACTTCGGCTCAGGTCATGATCTCATGGTTCAGGAGTTCGAGCCCCGCGTCGGGCTCTGTGCTGACAGCTCGGAGCCTGGAGCCTGCTTCCGATTCTGTGTCTCCCTCTCTCTCTGGCCCTCCCCCCTTCACACTCTGTCTCACTCTCTGTCTCAAAAAAAAAAATAAATAAACATGACAGAAAAAAAAAAAAAAAAGAATTTCTAAGTAGACCTGAAAGGTAACTCATCTGCTAAAATCCAAACATACTTGTATTGACCCAGGAAAATGGCATTAACCTGGAATGTTGCAACGGGAGCTCCTCATGTTTGAACACATCATTTCAGCTTACGCTTTACTGTGATCGTTGATGGTTGCTTTTTAAAATTTAAGTTGGGAAAAGAAACAAAATACACATTTGAAAATTAGGTCCTGCCTCACTGAAAGTCCTCTGTAATTTTTTTTAATGTTTGTTTATTTTGAGAGAGAGTGCAAGCAGGGGAGGGGCAGAGAGAGAGGGAGACAGAGAATCCCACACAGGCTCCACACTGTCAGTGCAGAGCCCGATGTGGGGCTTGATCTCACGATCAAGTGAGATCTGGACCCGCGCAGAAATCAAGAGTCGAATGCTTAACCGACTGAGCTACCCAGGTGCCCCGAAAGTCCTCTGTAATTTCTAAGTCTTCTAGATGATGGTAAATCAGGATGGGTGACTGGTTTAGTGTCACAACCCGGGTTAGTTTTACTCTCTGCATCTTCCTAACAGTCAGTGATATTCAGACACGCAAACACGGGGTGTGCGGTGAAACCCTCGTGGTGAAGGAATAATAGAAATAAAATTGAGGAAGGGGAGTTCCATGCTATCACAAAGGACAGAAGTCCCAAGCCTTACGGTGGTACCTGAGGCCACCCACCAGCAGAGAATTTCATTTTCTCTTGATTAGCTAAGGGCTGTTGTGAAATTTTCAAGTTGTATCTGCTCGAATCTATTTTCCACCTGTCCTCTGTTAAGACAAGCAATCGAGCCAAGATACATCTTGAAACCTCTGAATGGTCACATTCGAAAATCACAGACTCCCAGAATAAAATATGTTTTCCTGGATTTGCAAAAGAGAATGACAAGACTTCACGGAAGACCCGGCCGACTGTTTAATTCCCGAGACTGAAATGTGATTAATTGTCTGCCTATGGTAGATATGTCACAGGGCTATGGAGATACGCCATTCTGTAATTGAAGAAAAAAATGTTCTTTCAGCTTCCTCCGACCCACCTCCAAAATGCTGTGTCCCTGTGTACATTTAGGCACGTTCTGTTTATTCGTTTATTCCCCTTCTAGCCTTTAATAGCAGTCTTGATAGTCCTGTTTCCCACATTCTTAAAGCCCAAATTGTGAACCAGCTGGTTGGTTGGTATTATAATTGCCTTCACGAAATTGTGGGATTATCAGCTTCAGGAAACCCTCTGTGAAGATGAACTCATCAATCGACAAGCACTTACCATGAAACTATGAGCTGTAAGGAAGGATTCTCTAGAAGATGGAAACATTGAGGCTTGAGCCCTGCTCATAGCTCCCCAGGTACTTGCCGAGGCTCAGGTAATTGGGATAAAGGAAAGGGCAGAGAGGAGAGGGGAAGAGATGTCCCAGATTGCCCTTGTCATGACTGGAGTTTATTTCTCCCGGTTCTTCTCCAACTTTAGTGTATATCAGAATCTTTTGAAGATCTTATTCGCCCTCACATTCCTGCCCACCCCCGACCCCCTGCCACAACCCTCCAGAGATTCTGACTCCGTAAATCCTAGATAGGGCCCATCAGTTGTCATTTTTATAAGCTTCCTAATGATGCTTCTGCTAGCACTGTGAGTGGAACTTACTTTGAGTAGAACTGGTTGAACTGATGTAGTCCAGCCAGCCAACAGTGGGAACTGGTTTAGTCCCACCAACAGTGGGAACTGGGTTAGCCCAGCCAACCGTGGGAAGAGCTGACCATAATTTCCCTTACCCCAGTCTTTTGCCACTTTTGCAAGAAACCTTTGTGAAGAACTAAGAAAATCGAGGAGAACCTCTAGTCCTGTAACCCACAGCATGAAAATATGGGCATGGAACTCAAAACAGCATATTCAGGGATGATAGTCCCCCACCACTGGTGCAGGCAGCTCTCAGGCCGACCATGGCAGAAACTTGTGGAAGCTATATCCTGGACCCAGACTGCCCCACGCAAGGAACTACCCATTGGGCTGGAGGAGAAACATTACAGTTAAGTTTCAGACTAATCTTCAGAATTCAACTTTGACCGAGTGGTTCCAGAGATTCATTAAAACTCCTCTCCCATTGGCTTGGAGGAAGGGAGTTTCTGGGTTTGTTGGAGAGAGTCCTTGGCAACGTGAAGGAAAACCATGGTTCAGCAATTTGGAATAGTCTCTTCCTCTCAAGGGGTCAAAACAAAAGCGAACAAAAATGGTAGATCTCGTCAGTACGTAGACATGAAAGGCAGGGAGGATTTTAGTATTTAACAGCATAGCCTGTTCATTTACCACAAGTAGATCAGGAATTATGTGTATTTTTGGTCAAGGTTGTTTGGCTTTGGGGGGCGGGGGGAGGTTGGCTTGGGAACATTGCAGAGCAATTAAGGCTGGTGATGCATGTGTTGTAGGTGCCCAGGTCCACTGGGTGCAAGCTTAAGGATGTGTGGGATTGCACTGGGAGGCAAAAAATTGTTTCTCTGTATATCTGCTTTTAGCAGCAAAATCTGTTCTTATTTTGAAAAGCTCACAACACATCCTGGCGTAATAGCAGTATATACTGTGATGAAAATGCAATTGATGTTGCATCATGAATTATTCATATGCAAATCACGCCTTTTAAAATAATCTCTACAGTGACAGATGGACAGACGTCCTTTGCCTCCTTTATGACCAGTCAGCCTGGATCCAAGCAGGTCGCCTGTTAACGGGGTTTATGACCTTTGCTTCATCCTTCCTGGTGTAAGGCGGTCCAAAGTGCTGTGTTACGTCTTTGCCAAGAGGCTCAGCCTGGCCAGGCTCCAGTGTGATTGGAATTCGTTTTGATGTCATCAAAACAAAAGAGATACATTTCTACTTACTTCCACCTATTAAGGTTTGTCACAAAAATATGGCTCGGAAACATTTCTAAATAAATTACTTTGCCCTGTTGGAAAAAGTGCCATGCTGTTAATTTTACTGCTTTTCTGGCAAGCACATTAGTGCTAAGCAGTAGATATAATTGGAGGCATATTATAAATTAGACATGACGGCTGCTGAACAAAGATCTATACCAGCTTTAGACAGAGGAAAACATCTGAATTGGTTTCCAAGGAAAAACAGGAGAGAGCTAACTCAACCACAGCAGTGGTTTGTAAATCGTGAGAATTCGCGAATACTTCCCAGTGTTGGAATGGCGATTATATCACTTTCATAATAAGAAAACCCAGTAGCAACAACCGAGGTGACAATTTGCAGGACTTTTCGTTATTTTGCTCACATCTCAGTACCTGTAGTAACTTCTGGAAATGAACTTCTCTTCTTTCTGAAACTGTGTGTTTAAACCAAGTAAGCATGTTAATATGGGGTAGAAATGTTTCTTTGCTTTGAGCTTTTAAATTCGAACTGATTTTAGACCTACAGAAAAGCGGCAGATACAGCACAGATCTTCTTTAGAGCCCGCACCTTGCCTCCCCAATGTTGGCATCTTCTGCAACCATCGTATTTGGTCAAGGGGAGGGCATTAAGATCTGTACCAAAGTATCAAGTCAACTACACACGTCATTCAAATGTCACCTATTTTGTTTCCATTATTTTCTTTCTTTTCTTTCCCGGATCCTATTGATGAGGTTTTGGAGCAGTGGGGGTTCGGAGCTGGCCAGGAAAGAATTCTTGAAGACGTCTTTGGTGCAAAAAGGTCATTTTGTTAAAGCATAGGGACAGGACCCCTAGGCAGAAAGAGCTGCACTGGGGGTTGTGGGGAGTGACTGGCCATATCCTGTGGAGTTGGAGGCAGGTCAAGTCAAAAGGGAGGCCTCCAGAAGGACTTTGAAATGTTCAAGAGGACTCCTAAGATACCTGAGGCCTTGCTGTTGTCAAGCTAAGGTTGTCTTTCTTCTAGTAAGGCATTAACAGTAGGACAGTAGGGGGTTCCTGGAGAAAGGTTGTACTCTGTATTTGCCTTGAGTATTTGTCAATGGGCTGTAGGTAAAAGAGAAATCTAATTTTACCTGTCATTTCCTTCTTGCCTTTGTTCCCCACATCACTGTGGAGGGGAGGGTGATGTTGGAGCTCCAGGAAACGGAGTCTATAGGTTTCTGGAGAATAGGCTATTGATAAGATTGCCTTTTCTCTTCTAATTTACTAAGATATTTGTAAACTGATGGAGCCCCACATCTTGCATGACTATGATCTCTTTCAGTTAGCCATTTGTTTTCTTTCCTTTCCTTTGTTCTTGGGCAGCCAGCGTGCCTGAGGGATATCACACACATCCCAAGGTGGGGGCGGAGGGGGGGGGCAGTGTTTCTAGTTTGTACTTTGCCCTCAGCTTGCCTTATGCTCCCTCATCACTGTCTAGGACCTCAAGTTGAATTTTGTAGATATGTTTATTTAATTCCCTGTAGTCTGTGACAATTCATCTGTTTTTCTTTCTCTTTCATATAAGTGTTTCTTGAAGCAAATTTTTTATGTATTTGGTGAAATATATTTGGCAAGGTCATGTGTGTGTGTTGGGGGATAAAGATGGCAATTGAACAGGAGGCTCTCAAATGCCCCCTTGTTTGCTTTGAAGAAAAATTTGATGGAGGCCTTCCCAATACATTAGTAATCTACGACAACTTAGTCTTCTTCAATAAGCTTTACTAATTGAGATTAAGATAGAAAAAGCCATGCCGATTTGGTTAAAAACAAAGGCTGAATATTATTTTTAAAATCTAACATTTCAAAAATAGATGGGGTTTTATTCCATTAATTTTTGTAGAACTCTCAAGTGATTAACATTTTTCATTCTAATTGTTGCCAAAGAGATCATATTATTGAATAAATAAGGCAGGTTTATAATTAACATATTATTTGTGTGTTGTAGATTCTTTCCATTTCATAAAATAATTCTGTTCCTTGCACATCCTCCCCAGGAAGGAACTTTTCTTTTCCTTCTTCTTCACTCTAAAAAAAGCATTGGCTAAGCCAAGATAAAATTGCAGCCGGAATCTTGCCTAGATTCTACACACTTCAAATTAGTGTGATTCAAATTAATAAGTTTTTGTTGTACTCTAAGAAACTTAAAGTTGTTACCAAAATATGATTTGGGAGAAAAGTTGGACTGTTTATAAATGTGTTCTTCTTAGATCGTGGCCCTCGGGGGTAGAAAGCGCAGGAATTCTAGCTTAACGTCTTTACATATGACTATTGAATGGGAATACAGCTGCACACGCGCACGCGCGCGCGCGCGCACACACACACACACACACACACACACACACACACACACACACCAGCTCTACAACCATTGCTCTTCTCTTCTGTTTCAGCCATACTGTTTGAACTGTTCTGCAGCCCACTTCTGACACTAACCACCCAGAGTTAGCTCAGACCCCACAAGGGTGAAAGCTCACGGTCCAAAACACTGCCCCTTCTTCAGATGTGAGCAGCCAGAACCCCCTGCAACTTTTCGCTGAATCCCTACAAATCTGGGACTCTTCCCATCTCCAGTTGAGTGATTTTTGGAAGGACCCACAGAACACTGGAAAGCACTGGTACTTACGAAGACAGTTTTATTATAAAGGATACAGATCAGCATCAGCCACGTGAAGACAAGAGAGCATAAGGCAAACTGAGGGCAAAGTACAAGCTCACACACCCCAACGCTGCCACTGCCACCACCCCCCCACCAGGTGGGATATGTGTGACATTCCTCAGGCACTCCTGGCCGCCCAAGGACAAAGGAAAGGAAGGAAAACAAATGGTTAACTGATAGAGATCACAGTCATGCAGGACAGGAAACTCCACCAGTTTACAAATACCTTAGTAAATGACAAGAAAAAGCCTTTTCTCCAGAAATCTATAGATTCGGTTTCCTGGAACCCTAATGTCAACCTCCCTTCCATAGTGCTGTGGGAAACAAAGGCAGAAGAAAATGGCAGATAAAATTAAATTTCCTTATTAAGCTGCAGCCCATTGACAAATACTCGAGGCAGGCAGAGTAAGTTTCTCCAGGAACTTCCTACTGTCTTAATGCTAATGCTTCGCTAGAGGGAAAAGCAACCTTGGCCTGACAATAGCTAGGCCTCCAGTCTCCTGGGAGTCTTCTTTAGCAGATGAAAATCCCTTTGGAACATTCCCCTTAACTTTACCTCCTCCAACTCCATAGTGTATAACCAGCCACTCTGCACAACTCCAGTGCTGCTCTTTCGGCCCACGGACCCTGCCCCCATGCCTAATAAAATCACCTTTTTGCACCAAAGACCTCTCAAGAATTCTTTCTTGGCCATCGGCTCAGGACCCCACCATCACCCCGAAACCTCATCAAAGAGAAGCATAGGGTGAGGTCTGGACAGGGTCCTGAATGTAGAGCTCCCACACCATCTCCTCGTGGACTCAGAGGATGTCACCCTCCCACAGCACGTCACTGTGTTTGCCAACCAGAAAGCTCCAATGAGGGGCATTTTTATTAGGGTTTCATTATGAATGAGCATTGACCACTGGTTTGAACTCAGTATCTAGCCCCCTCTTCCCTCCCCAAAGGTCTAAAGGTCAGGCTGATCGCAGGTGGCTCAAAGCCCAACCCTCTCTCATCCTGGAAAGATCTAGAGACCCGCAGTGAGTTACTTCATTAGCATGAGCTATCAGAGCCAGCCGCGAGTAAGGGCTAAGATGCCTGTCACTTAGGAAATTGCAAGGATTCACAGTCTTTCTCTCAGGACGAAGCCCAAATTCTTCAGGGTTTTTTCTTCTTTACATCTTTTTTTCTTTCTGACAGTGAACAACAGGATATTACACACTGTTTGGAAATTGGGAAAAGTGTTAAGAGGGAGATATAAAGCATACATCATCCCACACAGTGATAGCACCACTATGAATATTGGAGCATGGTGTATAGATTTTCTTTTCATAATTTGCTTAATTTACCCCTAAATATTTAATGTTTGGATGCTGTTGTAAATAATACTTTAAAAAACTTCATTCCCCCACTACGTATTTTTTTTTTTGTAGAAACCTAGAAATGCAGTTAGTTGTATCGTTGTTGTATATTGACATTGCCCTCAAAATTTTCCAAGTAGATGGCCATGTTGCCTGCATCTAGTTTTATTTCTTCCTTCCAATATGTATTTCTTCCTCCTCCTCCTCCCCTTCTTATTCTCCTTCTGCTCCTTCTCCCCTTCCCTCTCCCCTTACTCCTCGTCATCTTGCTTCATTGTGATGGCTACGTGGGATATTTTTAAAAACATTTTATAATACAGTACAATGTCAAATCGAAACTGGACAAGTGTGCATCCTTGCATCACGTTCCTGATTTTAGAGTTAGATGTGTGTGGTCTCTCATTGTTAAGTATGATGTTAGCTTGTAGGTTATTCACAGATGCCCTTTATTAAGTTAAGGAAATTTTCTTTAACTCCCAGTTTTCTGTGAATTTTTTTCATCCTAAATGGATATTACATATTTTTAAACACTTTTTCCTACCTTTTAAGATGATTATTTTCGTCCCTTCTGTTAGTGTAATGGTCCACAATTGAATCACTTTTGAGTGGTATACCAACCTGGCATTCATCTGGTCATGGTGCATTATGCCTTTTGTATATATTGCTGGATTTCATAAGGATTTTCATGTTTATGTTCATGGACAGTATTGGTCTGTAATTTTTCTGTAATGTCTTTGTTTGGTTTTCTCATCAGAGTAAAGCTGACCTTATAAAAGAAGCTTAGAAGAAGTTTCCTTCTCCTCCATTTTCTGAAGGAGCCCCTGTAAAATTGTCATTATCTCTTGTATAAATGTTTTGTAGAATTCAGCAATGAAGCCATTTGAACCTGGAGTTTTCTTTGTAGAACAAGTTTCAATTTCAAATTCAATATCGGTAGTAGATATAGGATTATTTGCGTTTTCTCTTTCTTCTTGTATCATTTCTGATGATTTGTCTTTCAGGCAATCTACTATTTCATGTAAGTTTTTGAATTATTGACTTAAAGTTGTTCACCATATGTGCTTAGAATCCTTTTTAGTGTCTATTATAATTGCAATGACGTCCCTTAGTTTTTCCTTCATTTCTGATATTGACAGTTCAAAAAATTCTTTTATTTTTGATCACTTTTGCTAGGGGGTTATCAATTTGCTGATTTTTTCAAAACTCAACTTTTAGTTTTATTGATTTTTGCCTCATTTTTGCTCATTTTCTTTCTCACTGATTTCTAGTCTTTTATTATGTCCTTTCCTATACTTTTGTTCAATTCAGTTTTGCTTCTCCAGTTCCTTTAAAGTGGGAAGTTTCTATCATTGGTGTTTTTTCCTATAATATAAGCACTTAAAACTTTATGATTTTTCCTTTAAAGACTATCTCAGCTACATCCCACAAACTTGATAGGCTGTTTCATTATTAATCTGGTCCCAAATATTTTCTAATTTTTCTTATGATTTCTTCTTGAACTGATCAGTTGTATTTACTGATACTGTCTAGTTTTATAATATGTAACTATTTTTAAAAATTATTTTTGTTGTCATCTTCTGATTTAATATCATTGTAATCACAGAACATTTTCAGGATGATCTTAACTGTTTTACCTTGATCAAGACTTATTTTATAGCCAGCGTATAGGCTATCCGGGTCAGTCTTTCACGTGCCCTGAAAAGAAGTATATTTTGCAGTTTGGCATATAAAGTACCCTACAAATTAGGTCAAGCTGGTTGATAGTGTTGTTCAAATTGTGTATACTGTCACTGTGCTTTGTTTACTTTTCTAGCATATACTGCAAAAGCAACATTAACGTTTCCAAGCAAAAGTATGAATTTGTCTATTTCTCCTTTACGTACTGTCGGTTTTTAATGACTGTATTTTAAGCTCTGTTGTTTAGGATTGCTATATAGGCCTTCAAAAATAGATGCATATCGTAACATAATGGCATTCTTTATATCTGGCACTATTCCTTGTCATGAAAGTTATTTTGCCTGGAAATTAATGTAGCTATTCCAGCTTCTAAGCATTAGTGTCTGTATAGTAGATCTTTCTTCTGTCCTTTTGCTTAAAGCCAACCAACCTACCTTCCTTCCTCCCTCCCTTCCTCCCCTTTCTTTCTTTCTCTTTCTTTCTTCCATTCTTTCTTCTTTCCTTGTTTTTGGAGCATGTAATTGGCTTTATTAAGCAAGTCATGAATTGGGCAGCGTCTCATCTCACAAATAGAGAAATGCTCTCTGTGTCTTTATATTTAAATTGTGCTCTATTTGTAGTAGATAGCCTATGGTAGGTCTCTGCATTTTGGGGTGTTTTTTCATGTAATTATCAGTGTGATCGGATTTAGTCTACATTCTTAACTACTTGTTTCCCACTTGTCCCATCTATTCTTTATTCAATTTTCTTACATTTCATGCCTTCTTTTGGATTCGTTGTTTAATCGTTTGTTTATTAGCTGTATTCCCTTGTTTTATTTATTGGTTCTTTTTGTTGCTCTGGGATTTACTATATTCATCTTTATCAGAGTCTACCATTACTTAATACAGTGCCACTTTATGTATAATTTAGGACCCTTAACACAGAAGACTTCTATTTTCCCTCGTTAGTCCTTGTGCGACTCTTAAAACATATTTTATTTCTGCACAATCTACCATGTATTTTTATTACTTTTTTATCACATTTTTATTACGTTTTTATAGTTACCTTTTAAATAAATTTAAAACTACGAAAAAGAAATCCTTTCCATTTTGCTACTCTTTTTTATTTTGTGTAAATCTGGGTTTACCTCATAAAATTTTCTTTCGCCTAAAAACACTTGCCTATAGTTCAGCCTTGCTAGAGATGAATTTGCACTTTTATTTATCTAAAAATTTCTTTATTTTACCGTCAGTTTTGTAGGATATTTTCTCTAGGTTTAGAATTATAGGTCATGGGTTTATATTTCCGTTTGCAATTTAATTTTTTTTAATGTTTGTTTATTTTTGCGAGAGAGAGCATGAGCAGGGGAGAGACAGAGAGAGGGAGACACAGAATCTGAAACAGGCTCCAGGCTCTGAGCTGTCAGCACAGAGCCTGATGTGGGGCCTAAGCCCTTAAACCTAAAGATCATGATCTGAGCCAAAGTTGGATGCCTAACTGACTGAGCCACCCAGGTGCCCCATTCCTTTTGCAATTTAAAGGTATTATTCCATTGTCTTCTAGATTGCCTCCTTCCTCCCTCCCTCCCTCCCTCCTTCCCTTCCTTCTTCCCTTCCTCCCTTCCTTCCTTCCTTCCTTCCTTCCTTCCTTCCTTCCTTCCTTCCTTTTCTAGAGCAAGCAGGGGAAGGGCAGAGGCAGAGAAAGGATCTTAAGCAGGCTGCAAGCTCAGTTCAGAGTCCAACACGGGGCTTGATTTCATGACCCGACCTGAGCCAAAATCAAGAGTTTGATGCTTAACCAACTGAGCCACCCAACGCCCATAGGTGGCTTTATTTCTGATGAGAAGTCAGAGATCATTCTTAATTCTGTTCACTTTTAGTAATATATCTTCTGGGCTGGTTGTTTTTTTAAGGACTTTCTTCTTATCGTTAATTAGAATAATTTGATTATAATGTGTCTTGGTGTCCCTTTTTAAACATTTATCCTGCTTGAGGTTTAGCAAGCTTTTTGGATCTGTGGTTTTATTCCTTTACAGTTTTTTTAATGACAAAATTAGAAGAATCTAAACATTATTTTTATGGAAATATTCTGCACCTCCCTCTTGCACCTGTCTTTTGGAACTCAACTTACATGTGTATTAGAACATTTCGTATTATTCCATCGGACTCCCAGGCTGTGCTCATTTTTTTCAGCCCTTTTTCTTTGAGTTTTTCTGTTTGGATGGTTTCTATTCCTATGTCTTCAGGTTCACTAATCTTTTCTTCTGCGTTGTCTGATCTCCTCTGTTAATCCCATCTGGTGAAACTTTTAATTCAGATGAAGTATTTTTCAGTTCTACAGGTCTTTGTTAGTTCTTTTTCATATCTTAAATATTTTCAGTTTCTCTTATGTTTATGCTTACTTTTCAGTCCTTGGCCACAGATAAAATATTTTTTTGAGTCCTTGTTTGCAAATTCCATTATCTCTGTTATTTCTGGATCTGTTTCTATTGATTGGTTTTCTTTTTAGTTATAGTTTACAATTGCCTGCTTTTCCATTTGCCTAGTCGTTTTTTATTGAATACAGACCATTGTGGTGTCACATTGTGGACTCTCTGGATTTTGTTTTATTCCATTATAGAGTATTCAGTTTTGTTCTGGCTAGCGATTGTCATTTGCACGATCCTTCCAAAGTTTGTTTGTAAGTTTGTTTTGAAGGAGTACAGAGGAGTTCTCCCCTTAGGGTTAGTGTAGCCCTACTACTAAGGCCTTCTGGGGTCTATACAGCAGAATGCTGCAGGTTTTCAGTGAATTTTCTCCACTCTCAATGGTCAGAGTTTGAATGAGTCCAGCTTTCTGTAGTCTTTCTTTGCCCAGAACTTATAGTTTGCTCAAAAGCTTCGATTCTCAGCTAAAAACTCAAATGGATTTCTGTTCTCATATCCCAGCTGCCTCAGCCTCCCTGTAGCCTCCAGTCTCTATTTAAAACTCAACAGGACCAGTGAGCTCTACTTGATTCCCACATCTCTGTACCACAGTCTGGAAAGTGCCTTCAGACAGAAATCTGGGGAGATCATAGGGCTCACCTCATTTGTTTTCCTTTTCTCATCAATCACAGTCATGTTCTGCTTGTCTAGACTGACAATAGTCGTTTTCGAGCTTTTGTCCTCATGCTTAGTTTTGTACAGTCAGAATCAAGCCTGGTTACTCTCTCACAGCTAAAAACTGAGTATTTGCCCTTCCTGCAAAGTTCTGCACCATTTTTTTCTTTCTTTCTCTCTCAGTCTTTTAAGTATTTTCCATGCTCTTCAGAAATTCTCCTTTAAATGACTGGAGAAGAGTCCTTTGAATAGATATACCATCAGTTGCATAAGAATCCCCTGTAGTTTATGTGTTCTCATAGACCCCAGTTGTGGTGCATTAGTATTAATGTACATTTTTTATTATTTCTGTAGGATTAAATGAAATTACTGTGTCAGAGGAAATAGACATTTCCATGGCTCTTTGCACAAATTACCAACTTGCCACCCGGAAAGATTATTCTAGTTTAAACCCAGCAATACTATATGAAAGTGTGCATATCACCATGACTTGGCTAGTACTGGGTATTGAAATATTTTTCAAATATTCGATTTAAATAAAAATTGATATCTTATTGTTGGAATAGCATTTATTTAGAGGTTCATTTATTTTATTATTGCTGTGCATGAATTTGTATAACACCTATTGGCTGTTCACATTTGTTTATTGAAAACCTATTAACTTAAAATACATATATGTTTTAAAATGTCAATAGTGGAGAAGTTCTTCTAATGAAAACAGTCCTCCCCTGTCCCACACCACATCAAGCCCGTTTTGTTGCTCAAAGAAAGCAAGTTTCAAGTCTAAATTTCTAAATTAGATCTTCTAATGTTACTACTTCTGTTACTAATTTTAATACTTACTCTTCCTACTGTTTTAGGTTAGACTCTTACTTTAATCCTCTATCTTCCTTTCCCCATACTTCCAGTATATTTATATAGTTAAGTCAGTGTTTATGTTATTAGGTCTGTACAGTGATGTTCTCTGCAGAGATGCTAGTGTGTTATTACACTTCTCATTCTTATTTTTTTTCCTCTTCCTAAAGTGTGTAGTTGTTCATTGTTGTTGTTTTTTTCTTTCTGTGATGGCTTCCTTAAAAGAAATTTATTTTTTAGCTCTGGCGTGTTTATTAATATAAATATCTTTTCAAGAAGACCATCTCACTTTCACCTTTCTATTTACGTATGGGATGTTTACTTTCTAGACCACTTTTTCGTCAGGAGACTTCCTTAGCTGTTCGCCACGTGTGTGTCATTGTTTTCTGGATCCCAGACCTTTACTGTTTTTTTTTTTCTGTAGTTTTGCTGCAGCACATTCTTAAGTAATTTGCAAGAATCACACATACTTTGTTTCTTTAAACATGGAATTCCAAGTTCAAATTAATTGTTATAAAATTTGAGGATATTATTGTCTTAAAGCATTGAGTAGTTTTGAGAAGTAAAATGCCTTCTGATTTTATTCTTTTTTGGTGTGGCCCTTTATTCTTTGGAACATCTGGGGGTAGTCTCTTTATCATTGATGTTCCAGAATCTCCTGATGGTACACCTTGACGTTCATTGCACCTGCTATCCAGTTGAGCTTTTCAATCTAAAGGCCCTTATCTTTCAGCTCTGGGAACTTTTCTTATATTATTTCTTTTAAAACTTTACTTCCTTTGAGTTTCTGTTCTCTCATTGTGTAAATTTTGTCAGTTGGATGTTAGATTTCATTGAGAGAGTCTCTTTTATTTGCTATTTTCCATCTTTTGTCTTTTGCTTCTAATTTCTGGGATATTGTCTTTGTATTCTGACTCCTACACATATGAATTCATTTCTTTTGGCACTCATATTTTATTTTCAAGAAGTCTTGTTTTCTGTTTCTTTTTTTCATAGCATATGGTTCTTTTTTACTCACGGGACTTTTTTTTTTTTTTTTTTTGGTATTGTTCTTGGTCATTATATTATCTATTCCTCCTAATACCAACTTTTAATTTTTGACTTGTCATGGTATCCCTCTTTTGTATAGCAGTTTTCCCTCACACCAGGTGGCCATTGGCTATGAGTTTATATTTAAGAGTGAGGTCTTGAGACTTCCAAATTCCAGCTGTATTTTGGACTAGATCTCTAAAGGGCTCTCCTACAAAAAGGCAAAAAACCAATTAGATCTTAGATGAATCATATTATAATGCATGCTGAGTTTTCAGGAAGCAACAAAACTTTTTGAGTCCCCATAAAGCAACCACTGCAATCAAATGTAAAACCAGAAAGTCTTATGCTGACACCTGCGTGGAATCTGTTGAGAAGAATCAAAAAGCTAAAATGGTGTCATCATGAAAGAAAACACTGAGCAAAGGTGGCAGCAGAAGGATACACGTAAAAATTCCCGTTAAATGTGGAACTTAAAAATGTACGTTTAAACAGCTCATGGGCAAAAGAATAAATCATAGTGGAAATTTAAAGTATCTAGAGTAAGAAATAACTCCTACGTATGAAAATATTGAGAATGCAGGGAAGTTCACAGCCTTACACGTTCGTAGAGAAAAGAACAAAAATTAAAACATCCAATGTAAGAAACTAAGCAAAGGAACAACAGAATAAACCCAAAGAAAGCATAGAGGAAGGAGATTCCTAACATACAGAGACAGATTAATAAAATAGAAAAGTTAATGATACAGGGGATCAACAAATAGAGCCCCCTGGTGGAGAGATCATGGGAAAAAGTGAAAAAGCACGTAAGTGATATCACAAATGAATAAGGGGCAAAGTTTACAAAGGTAATAAGAGAGGGGCACTTGGGCGGCTCAGTCGGTTGAGCGTCTGACTTCAGCTCAGGTCATGATCTCGAGGTTCATGAGTTTGAGCCCCACATCAGACTCACTGCTGTCAGCCTGTCAGTGCAGAGCCTGCTTTGGAACCTCTGTCCCTCTCTCTCTACCCCTCCATCACTTGTACTATCCCCACCCCCAAAAATAAGTGATAAGAGAACACAGTACACAGCTTTATGTAGATACATGTTAAGACATAGATGAAATAAATTTTAAAAAATAACAAAATTGATCCAAGAAGAAATAAAAACATGAATAAATTTATAATCATTACATAAGTTCAATAGATAGATAAAAATCCTTCCACAAATAATGCATCAAAGGCGTCAAAGCAAGTCTTACCAGGCTTTCAAGAAACAGATTATTATAAATTTAAGGGATTATTATAAAGAGATTATCACAAACTTTTCAAAAGAAAGGAAAAAGGGATATGTGCTTTCTCATTCTGCTGGACTCAGCTCACAATTCACACAAATTACAGGATAAAGTACATGCGGTCATTTCATATCATGAAATTTAACACCTACCCATGATTAACAACAAGGAAGACGCTAGGAAGGGAGCATACATTAATAAAATGGATCAACAGCAGGGGCTCCTGGATGGCTCAACCAGTTAAGCATCCGACTTCAGCTCAGGTCATGATCTTGTGGTTCGTGGGTTCAAGCCCCGTGTCGGGCTCTGTGCTGACAGCTCAGAGCCTGGAGCCTGCTTCAGATATTCTCTCTCTCTCTCTCTCTCTCTCTCTCTCTCTCTCTCTCACTCTCACTCTCACTCTCTCTGCCCCTCCCCTGCTCACACTCTGTCTCTTTCTCTCTCTTAAAAATAAACATTAAAAAATAAATAAAAGGTACTGACAGCAGCAAAATCAAAGCCAAATAAAACAAACAGGAGTAAGCCTCATTTTTACTTATTTTTAGTTTTTTTAGTAAGCATCATTTAAAAAAAATGTTTTATATTAAAAGAGATAGGTAGCAAGCAGGGCAGGAGCAGAGGGAGAGGGAGAGAAATGATTCCAAGCAGGTTGTCAGCGCAGAGCCCGACTCGGGTCTCGATCTCACAAATTGAGAGATTGTGACCTGAGCCAAAATCAAGAGTCAGACGCTCAACCAACTGAGCCGCCCAGGCGCCCCAATAAGCATCAGTTTTAATGCTGAAATGTGAGAAAGCATTTCAAATCAGCAACAACATTGCCCGCAATTGAGGCTTTTATTTCATTCTTTTACCAGTGGCCCCAGACAATGTAATAAGTCAAAACAAATTATATGAGATTGGAAGGGAAGACACTGCCATTGTTTGTTGACTACATGAATTTAGGTAAGTGCATAGCTCTCAGACTAGTTTTAGAAAGAACAAAAGTATTGGGGCGCCTGGGTGGCTCGGTCGGTTGAGTGACCAACTTTGGCACAGGTCATGATCTCATGGCTCGTGAGTTCGAGCCCCACGTCAGGCTCTGGGCTGACAGCTCGGAGCCTGGAGCCTGCTTCGGATCCTGTGTCTCCCTCTCTCTCTGCCCCTAACCCACTCGCATCCTGTCGCTGTCTCTCTCAAAAATAAATAAACATAAAAAAAAATTCAAAAGAAATAACAAAAGTATTGAATAAGATGAGTTATAAGAAATCAGCTTCCGGCAGGATAAAAAAGCAGTAACAGTGTATTGATTTTTGAAAAACAAAAATACTAAGAAAATCCAAAAAGGAAACTGAAAGATCTGCAAAAACATTTTGCTAATAGCTATGCAAAGCACGGGTTTCTGATCCTCAAAGCAGCTGAGTGCTGGGCACAGGTTGCTGGCGCCCCTCGGGCTTTGCTTCTGTGCCTTTCCAGTTCCCAGAAACAAGGTTGCCCCGATGGCTTCACTTTCTCCCTCTTCCCTGTGCCAGGAGCTGTTTGAACTGCTCCCATGTGTTGGCTCAAGAACAGAGAGACTATAGTTATTTTCTTTCCAAAAACTCTATGCTCCCTTGAGACCTCTCCGAGTTCTTGAAGGCTCTAGCGTGGGGAGAGGCATCTGGTCTGAGTTCATCCATAGAGCTGTTACTGGTACATCCACAGGAATAATTGCTTGGTCTTTTCAGGTACAGGTGCTCCTTTCTGACCGGACCTGGGGGCATCTAGTCAAATCTCCTCCTCCCACCCCAGGAATATTATTCTAATAGAAGATCAGAGGATCCAGACACGAAAAGTATTAAGAAACAGCAGGAAGACGTTTCGTCACATGATAAATTGAATTTAGGATCAGTAATCACCAGGTATAGAGTTAGAGCCTAATTTCTTTAGCTGAGTGGTTTGCAGTGGGCGCATTTTTGCTCCCAGGGGACGTTTGGCAGTGTCTGGAGGCACTATTGGTGGTGACGGCTAGTGGTGTTCCTGGCGTCTTGAGGGCACAAGGCCAGGGATCTAGCTAAACAGCCCCCCAACAAAGAATAACCTGGCTCGGGGCGCCTGGGTGGCTCGGTCAGTTAAGCGTCTGACTTCGGCTCAGGTCATGATCTCACGGTCTGTGAGTTCAAGCCCCGCGTCCGGCTCTGTGCTGACAGCTCAGAGCCTGGAGCCTGCTTCGGATTCTGTGTCTCCCTCTCTCTCTGCTCCTCCCCTGTTCACGCGCTCTCTCTCTCTCTCTCTCTCTCTCTCAAAAATAAATAAACGTTAAAAAAAAAAATTAAAAAAAAAAAAAAAAAAGAATAACCTGGCTCCAATTCTCAGTAGAGCTGAGGCTGAGAAACCCTGCTCTACATCAGCAGCTCATCCAACAGTTATAAATCCAAACTGTCATCGCAGTAATAACAATTAGCATTTATTGAGCCCTCAGGACACCCGAGATGGGGTGCTAAATCAATTGCATACATATTCTCACGGAACCCCGCCGTGAGGAAGGTACTATTCTCTGCCTGCTTTGCACATGAAAAAAACTGAAGCTTGGGGAGATTTAACCAGTGACTAAGGGGTAAAGCTGGAATTCAAACTGGTCTGGCTCCAGGGCCAGACCTTTCCACTAGGCTAAACTGCCTCCTGAGCAGGGCCAGTGCCCTCATCTTATAGATGAGAGACCGTATGGGATCTTGAGGTAGGTGTGTTCCTGTTTCCTCTTTCAGTCCTTAGGTGCTCTATTAGTTGTCTTTCTACTACTTGAGTCAACATCAAATGACCTCCCTAAAGCCATACAGCTGGTTGAAGGGGGAACTGAGAACCCGCCCCTACTCCATCATGAGGACTCCCAGGTATCAGTCTTCATGGCACTTGATTGTGTACCCCTCCCCCCCCCAACAGGAATCCCTTTTGAAGCCGCACCTTTTTCTCCCTTCTATACATGTCCTAGCTTGGGTTAGCTTGAAAGCAGAGCCTGAGACAAGGGTTCGGGTGCACGTAGTTTATTTGGGAGGTGATCTCAGGAAACAGGAATGAGGCAGTAAGCTAGGGAGGGAGAAAAGCCAGTAAGAGGTGTGTTTTTCAGGTAGCCACAGGGAGCATTGGGAGCCCCCCCATCCCCATTGCCTTAAATCCATGCCTTTCCTTTTTTTTTTTTTTTTAATTTTTTTTTTCAACGTTTTTTATTTATTTTTGGGACAGAGAGAGACAGAGCATGAACGGGGGAGGGGCAGAGAGAGAGGGAGACACAGAATCGGAAACAGGCTCCAGGCTCCGAGCCATCAGCCTGGAGCCCAACGCGGGGCTCGAACTCACGGACCGCGAGATCGTGACCTGAGCTGAAGTCGGACGCTTAACCGACTGCGCCACCCAGGCGCCCCTAAATCCATGCCTTTCCAAGCTGCACTTGTACTTAGGCTGAGCATACAAGAGCTTGGGGCAGGTAAGAGGAAAATGCCGCTGTGCCTTGCATGCCTGAGAAGGGGTGAAGTCAGCAAAATTGGGTAAGGTCACATGAGATCGTCCCCTGCAGGTATAGCCGAATTCAGAGTTGGGCCTTAAGGGACAGGAACCCACTACTTGTAAAAGGTTCACCAAGTGAGGTGGCGAAACAGCAGGGGCATAGTGATTTCTCAACTAAGTTTGAATATCCTTCCGCTTCACATAAATTGGAGAACATTTGCTGGTGTAATATGGAGCTGTCACAGTGTGTGATCACATGGCCCCCGTAATGGTGGGTGTGCTACAGCCAGACTTCTTGACATTAGCTCTCTGCTTTTTCCTTTCAAAGGGGTGCTGGAATTATCTGGGGGGTTTTTGTACAAGTTCTAGACCCATACAATCAACAAGAGGTAATCCTTGTTTCAAAGAATTTTCTTACCGTTTGTTTCTTTTTGAGGGAGACAGAGTGCGAGCAGGGGAGGGGCAGAGAGAGGGGGAGACAGAGAATCTGAAGGAGGCCCCAGGCTCTGAGCCATCAGCACAGAGCCCGAGGCGGGGCTTGAACTCACGGACCCCGTGAGATCATGACCTGCGCTGAAGTCGGGTGCTTAACCGACTGAGCCACCCAGGTGCCCCAACAAGAGGTAATCCTTCAGGGTCCTGTTCCTCATTGCTATTCTTGAGGAAGTTGCTCTTGAGGATATTGGCTAACCAGACGGAAATTGAAGGGATGTGCGCTAAATTAATACATTTTGACAAATCCAGCTGGCTGTGGAGTCTGCCGGCTGTGTTCAGAATGACAAGTACAAGCTGGTTACGTATCCTGAGACAGGCCAAGTGGGAGAGGCGATGCATACAAGTGCAATTACGAAATGAGAGTCTTGTGACTTAAAGAAGCAGAAGACTGCTTAACTGTAACTTTGATTTTCTTAAAACCGTAGCCAACATTCATGGAGCACTTACCGTGTAGTAAGACTTTTAAAGCCACCTTGAGAAAATATTGAAGTATTTTAGAGAGAACGGTGTTTACTTTTAGGAAGAAAGGAGGGAATTGGGAAGGAGAGAGCTTCCTGAGAGTCTCTGGAGCTGGCAGGATTCTCTCTCTGCCCCTCCCCTGCTTGTGCTCAGCCTCTCTCTCAAAAAAGAAATGTTTTTAAAATAACGCGCAACGCGTTCAACTACGTATACTTTTCTGTAAGTATATGTTTGCAATTTATGTATGTATGTATGTACTAATTAGAGTGAGAGGGAGAGAGAGAGAGAGAGAGAGAGAGAGAGAATCCCAGCCAGACCCCACGCTCGGCGCAAAGCCTGACATGGGGCTCCATCCCATGATCCTAAGCCGAAACCAAGATCTGAGCTGACACCAGCTCAACTGACTGAGCCACCGAGGCACTCCTGTTTTTGCAATTTAAAGAAGGTGAAAATGTTGGTACTTTGTTAACTGCAACTTCTGAGGAGGAAGGAGCGGTGAGAGTGCTTTCAGCCTGCTCTTTGCATTATCTTATTTCCTCCCCATGACACCCTATCGAGTGGATGACAGTGTTATTATCCCCATTGTCACAGGAGGAAACTGAGGCACACACACTTAAATTACTTATCCCAGGTCGCACTTCAGGTGGGCGGCAAGTCTTGTTGTTTAAACCTAATGCTTTCACTTTTTAAAGTCCCAGATCTGGCCCGTTCAAACGAAGTGGTCAGCAGCCTCTTGGTTTATTCGAAACCTGAGCCAGCCTGCACTCGCTCGATTGTTCACTGACTGGGCCTTGGAGCCCAGCATGACAAGGGCACAGTGTCCCATAGGAGGAAGTTGGCCGCCATGTTGTTTCAGAGCACTGATTTGTTTTTATAGAAACCTGCCACTTTCCTCAGTCTCTTGGGTTTTTCCTTTAAATTAAAGGTCACCAGTTGATCATAGTGGCAAAGACAAGTGTCCTGTGAAGGCAAAAGGACCTCCAAAGGCCGAAGGCACTGGGAGACTGAAGGGAAAGGACTGCAAGCCCAGTTTGATGAGAAACGGTTTATTTCAGGGCACTTAGAAACATGTCTTCACTGCCTTAAGAAGAGTTGATCGCCCAGCCCCACTTCCCCTAAACCTGCTTTTGTGACCCTAGAGGCCCTAGAGGTCTGTGCTGAGGGACCTCTGGGAGGAAAGTGTTTGAGAATAGCTGGGTGTCATATCTCCAGGGCTGATCAAGGAGGTTAAGCCCAGAGGGTATACTTAAGGGTGTGGTGAAACAAAGGAAAAGAATGGGGGGTGGGGAGGGTGTAGTGCTGTGTTCTAGAACGCTTCAGGTCACAGAGAAGTCATCCTGGTAGACAGCCTTAGGTTCACACTTATTCTCATGTCTGCAGACTTGACCCCAGCAAGGTGCCATGTTTAACGGGCTTGGGGTTTGATTCCAGTTGACATTCTTTTCATCGGAGGTCTGGTCTTTTTTTTTTTTTTTTTAATTTGGGCTCTTCTTCAATACCGATGTCTTGTTGGATGTGTTTGTGAAATGGATGTCTATGAATAATCTTGGAAGACTGTTAATAAAGGGCAGTAAATACCAAATTAAAATACATCCGTGGCTCTTAAAGGGCTACAGTTTGACTCCTAGGGAACGTCTGACATTCATTCAACCAAGCAAGCATTTATTTATTTGGCGTCTGTTTTGTGACCAGTTAGCATATGCTGTAAGTTTCACAAAAAGGTGGTCTCCTATCGGAAAGATGGGGTACAGGCAAATGTGTGTGTATTTTAAATCCTACCGAGCTAGGCTTTTGAATCAGCGTGTTAACGTAATGTGCGATAACTCACCTTATAAGCTTAGCCCACGCATCTCCTATGGCTTTCTTTTTCCTTTATGTTCGGTAGTGACTATAGTGCTGTATCCTTCTGTCACCCTCTGGTCATCTTTTTTTAACCACCTCCTTTTCTATCTTTTTTATTTGCCCTCATGGTGCCTAGAACCGTATCTGCACCTGGTAAGCTCTCAGCAGATGTCTCAGATACACGAATGCCCACCGTAGCCTCTCTGTTCCACTCTCGATTTTTAGGAGCAGGAGGATACTTTTAAATATTCTGTTGTATGTAACATCTCCTACCTCTCTCTTCCTTAAACCAATATGTAGTCAGTGCCTAGAAGCTAGATGGAGTCAAGCAAAAAAATTGAATAGTCCATGCGTTTCCACCCCGTGAATTAAAATTTTACAGAACTATTCCAAATGTCCACGTGCTCCCTGAAATACTTGGAGAAGGGGCCCCTGGTCATCTCTAATCTTGACTTCTGGTTAGTCTTGATTCCGGAAGTGCCTTTCTCCCATTCCCCGTGGGGAAAACGCTTCCCTTTAGCAGTGTCTCCGGCTTGCAGAGCTTTTATGAATTGTTACCGCATATAAAGAGTAAATGCAGGACTGTAATACGGGGCCTCCTCCTGGTCCGCAATCCAGTTTCCTAAACTAAGCTCTTCTTCTCTGCTCACCTCCTTTCCTCCCACCCTAAAAGGAAAACGCTCCATTTAAACGAACTAGGAAAACCGAAGAGTCAGCAAATTTGAACAGTGAGGCGCCCCACTGTGGCGTTGCAAACCCACGCTGCTGAGGTCTGGCTTCTTGGCTGGGAGGCTTAATAGGAAAATGATGACCTTGAACGAACTCAGTGTAGACTCAGAAGGTCTGACGTGCTTCTGTCCTGACAGTAAGGGAACAGAGGCAGGTAGCAATTTGAAGGAGGCACGAGGTAGGGAACGTCGGTTTCCTTTCTTCATACTAGCCATTGGGCGCAGGACCTTGTTTCTTCTTCTGTAGGCTGCTGTGTTCCTGTGTGTCCTTTAATCCTGCCTCACAAGGATGGTGATCCAGCCGAGAACATGCGACCTCTCGTGTCCTTCCTGCCACCACCCAGTCATGTGTGGGAAAATCAGGGTTTGAGGAAAGACCAGGCATTATCCATCAGGACTCCTGCAGTCCTTGTTACTGATGTCATTTTCAAGTGTCTGTTCAGAGGGGCACCCGGGTGGCTCAGTCAGTGAAGCATCCGACTCTTGATTTCAGCTCAGGTCACGATCTCATGGTTCGTGAGTTCAAGCCCCACATCGGGCTCTGCGCTGACATTGCAGAGCCTGCTTGGGATTCTGTCTCTCCCACGCTCTCTGCCCTTCCCCTGCATTCTCTCTCTGTCTCAAAATAAAATCTGTTTGCCTCTTTTGGAGAAAACTTACCCAGCATTGTGGCCCTGGTGTCACCATATCCCTTCACATTTTTTTTTAATGTTCTATTTTATTTCTGAGAGAGAGAGAGAATGAGCAGGGGAGGGGCAGAAAGAGAGGGGGACAGAGGATCCCACGCTGGCTCTGTGCTAACAGCCCAGTGTGGGGCTCAGACTCACGAACCATGAGATCATGCTTGACCTGAGCCAAAGCCGGACCCTTAACCGACTGAGCCGCCCAGGTGCCCTGCCCCCATCACATTTTTATAATTCAGACGAGTGGCCGGCAAGATGGAATGCCATCATGCCAGCCCTCTGGGTGGGAAAGGACAAGCGCTTTCTAATCTAAAGAGGGTGCAGTCTGGGGTACATACAGGCCCGTCTGCAGCTGCCAGCAGCACAAGGCAGAACCAGGTAAGTGCAGCGTGGAGGCAGGGCTGCTCAGAGCAGGGGCTGGGGGGGGTGACATGACCATAGACCTTGGGGAGCCCCGGGGGAAGAATGTCTACTAGTTCAAGATGGATGATTTCCAGGCTTCCGGCAAAGCCCAGAGTGCTGAGAGGGGACAGCCACGGTGTTGGTGGGGTCGGGGTGGGGGCGCCCAGAGGGGGCCTGGCAGAGGGGAGGGGGTGTAGTTCACAGGGGTCAGGGGTACTGACTCCAGAGCCAGTCTGCCGGGGCTCACCTCCCAGTTCTGTCCCCTAAATAGCTGGGTGATCTGGGGAAAGTACTTAATTACTCTATGCTTCCTTTTCCTCGGTTAAGTGGGAATAATAGTACCTCCTTCATCGGATTCTTGTGTACTAAGCTTATTATAGATCGTACCTCTTATCTTAGTGCCCGAGTGACGGGTAACAATTACATGAGTATATATAATACTACATATAACAGCTGTATAATATAATTACAATTTACATTATAATACTAACTAGTAGCTACTAAAATGGCTATTATAAGGGTATAAATCGAAGCTCAGTGGCGTAGGACCTAACATGCCAATTCCGTAAATGTCATTCAATTCATTTTGCAAATAACGAGGAGACGTGAAAGGGGCGCAGGGTACATTTTCTAGGATCTGACGTGGTTCCTAGAAAATAACTCTGACAACAGTGGGAAGGAGAGGTGGGCACAGGTGAGACTGTCAGCAGGGTGACCCAGCAGATGCTGCTTTCCATCAAGACAGGGCACGAAAAGGGTTGTAACCGGGGCCGCGGTAACCCACGTGGGAAGCAAGGCTGTCTAAGCGATGGCGGTCAGAGAAACCGGACTTCACAGCAGATTGATGGGGGATGCGGGAAAGACTGCATTCAGATGTGTGTCCTACAACGTGAAGTTCAGGAGCACTGTGGGCTTTAACTATGTGGATTTATGCACGTATATGCATGTGTGTATGTCCCTATATAAACGTGTGTGTATATCCACATACTGAGACTTGTAATGAGCAGGGGAGGCGTGTTACGACACGCCATGTGTTCGGGCTGCACATGTGCCTCCCTGCGATGCAGAAGCAATCTGTTCCTCACCCCTGCGGCCACCAGTCTTCCCTAAGGATTCATCTCCGTGTTGGAGTATTTGCCAGCACTTTCTAAATAGCGAACGATCCAATAACAAAATCACTTTTAGAAAGCTCACTTTGAAGCATGGCAGCACAGAAGGATCTTATTTTTTGCATCGATGTGTCTTGTGTTTGCATGAGTTCTTGATTAGGCTTACTGATCCACCCCCCCTCCCCCCATAACACCTTCAGCTTCTCTATGTAATTACATGCAGTGTGGTTGTCCTGAAGTATGGGGAACTCCCTCCACTTCCTCCACACCTGATCAGAGGTGGGCTTTGTAAGTGTCCTAGAAATGAAGCTTTAAAAATACGTGGGCAGGGGCGCCTGGGTGGCTCGGTCGGTTGAGCGTCCGACTTCGGCTCAGGTCATGATCTCACGGTCCGTGAACTCGAGCCCTGCATCGGGCTCTGTGCTGACAGCTCAGATCCTGGAGCCTGTTTCAGATTCTGTGTCTCCCTCTCTCTCTGCCCCTCCCCTGTTCATGCTCTGTCTCTCTCTGTCTCAAAAATAAATAAATGTTAAAAAAAAATTTTTTTAAATACGTGGGCACGTCAGCACGGGCTTGCAGGTTAAGACCTCCTCAAGTGTCAAACTACCTATATATCCATTCTACCCAAATACAGGACTTGACTCTAGAGGTGAGCTCACTTACTTACCAGAGTTGCGAGAATTACAGTGACGGTTCTTGAAAAGGAGAGATAAGCAGGTGGGACTTCCTTGTGCTACTCTTCTCTGCTTTCAAATACTTAAAATTTTTCCTGTTGTTTTCTCTCATTTTTAAGGAGAATTAAACTGTTGGAAGTTGGAAGATACGGTCTAGTACTTTTGCCTAGAGACTATGTGATGTGATTTTAGGGCCCCTGGAGGGACCACTGGTGCACCACTAGATTGACTCCATCAGTCAAGTTCACGGTCTTTAGTCTTTTTAAAAACGACCAAGGGTGGCCTGTGAGTTTACGCGGTCCCCTGTAAATAGCCACTGCACAGTAGCACATTTTGAGTGTCCTTGGCCTGTGTCATTTTGTTTAATTAGCTGTCTTCTTGACCGCCAGAGACAGAGTTTGGGCCCCTCAGGAAATGGTTCACGGGCTGCATTTTGAAGAACTAACAAAAAGGAAGATCGAGAACTTAGCACACTTCCCATGGAGTGCGGCTCCCAGAACTTGGAAGGGGAAAAGGGTCCCCAAAATGTGAAAGAATAAGTAGCTTAGATGCTGAAGACAAACATTTCCAATTTAATTTCGCCTAAAGCCAGGTCAGCCTGGATCCAGCTCCTGGGTAGGGATAATGGTTTACAAGAGAAATTTATTGCCTTTCTCCTCTCTGAGCGGCCAGGGTACCACTGCGCTCCCATGCGAACGTTGGTTCCTTTTAAAACGGGAACATTTTCAAGATGGTGAGAGAATCCACATCTGCATAGTTTTACTGTTGAAAGAAAAGTGAGCACCAAGCGGGGTTGTCACAGGAATATAAATGGGGGACAAGAAGAGGAAGGGGGGAGGAGCTTAACAGATTGTCTCTTTCTGTCATCCAAGTGCAAAGCGTTGAACGTGGAAAGGCTCGTAATGGGTGTGTGTCTTTTAAAATGAGAGCTGGAAGGTCTCTCTCTTTTTTTGGTTTTAAGTTTATTTTGAGAGAGAGAGAGAGTGAGAGCAGGGGAGGGCAGAGAGAGAGGGAGAGAGAGAGACTCTCCAGCAGGTTCCACACTGTCAGCACAGCGCCCCCCACGGGGACGGGGCTCAATTCCGTGAACCGTGAGATCATGACCTGAGCTGAGATCAAGAGTCAGACACTTAACCAGCTGAGCCACCCGGGCGCCCCGAGAACTGGAAGGTCTTAAATTTAGATCCTACAGCCGTTTCTGCCTGTGGGGGGGGTGGGGGGGGGTGGGGAATGAAAGTCATTAATACTCTCCCATCAAATTGGCAGACATCTGTCCTTCTTGCCGATTTGAGGAGGGACGGGGATGGGTGGGGTGTTTTGCTGGTGTTAATCTCTGAACTTTTGACCAGAGTGCCAGTGTCCATAAGCATTCCTCTAAAACACATAAAACAACATGAAAACAATTATGAAGCCAAAAAATTACAAACTGTGTGCTACAAATGCTGGCCCCATCACATCCCTTTTGTTACCTGTGTCCCCAGCCAGGTAGATGGCACTTGCATTCGGGCCGTCACAGTGGCCTGTGGGCTGAAGGCAGGGGCCGGGGGGCTCAGACGGTCCCGAGAGACTGTGGTTCCAGTTGTGGGTTTGCAGGTGAAGGAAGCAAATTCTGACCTGAGGTCAGATAGTCCCAAGTCTCAAAGGGGCAAGAGAGGTCGCCATCTGGAGTTCAGGAAGGGGACAGGTCCTTCTGTATTCAGATGATGCAAGGAGACAGAATGCCCCCCAGTATCCCCAAGGCTGAGTAAGACCCTCATCAGAAAGATCCAAGGGGTCTGGGGGTGTTGACCCACAGAGAGCTCGTTCATGAGCAGTGGTCCGTCCCCTGTGCAAGCCTCCCTGTCCCCGGTGTTTTAACTCTCCACGGTACCACCGGGACCTTGAGGGGCGGATGCCGGGGCTGACTGTATCTTCAGCCAACTTGGAAGAACCACGGAGCTTGACTTCTCCTACCAATGGTGTTCGCCGACCACGGGGTTCCCTGGGGTTCAGGTCATTAAAAGCAGTTGCGATATCTGTTTCCATTTATTTTCTTAAATGAATCACTGAGATAATTACGTAAGTGTACTGCCTGTAAAATGAAACCATTTGAGAGCATTCAAGCGTGCATTCGTGCAGGCTCGTTATGACTTAGTCACTTGATCAGTTTATAGTTCAGCAGTAGCCTGCATACCTGCGGGCGTTCTGGCTATTAAGGCAGTCCCACATTGATTTTATTCTGAGCCCCATATTGTTTCATTTATATCTATAAAGGCCTGTTGATTAAAGACGAGAATTTGTATCAGTCAGCTTGGGTGGCCATAACAAAGTACCACAGACTGGGTGGCTTACACAACAGAAACTTAGGGGCGCCGGAGTGGCTCAGTCAGTTGAGCGTCCGACTTTGGCTCAGGTCATGATCTCACGGTTCATGAGTTCAAGCCCCACATCAGGCTCCCTACTGTCCTCATGGAGCCTGCTTTAGATCGTCTGTCCCCTTCTCACCCTGCCCCTCTCCCACTCATATTCTTTCTCTCTCTCTCTCTCTCTCTCTCTCTCAAATTAAAAAAACAAAAAAAACAGAAATGTATTTTCTCACAATTCTGGAAGCTGGAAGCCCAGGATCAGAGCACCAACATGGTCGGGTCTGGTGAGGACTCTCTTCCTGGTTTATAGATGGCCGCCTTCTTGGTGTTTCCTCACATGGTGGAGAGAAAGACAGGAAGCCCTTGGTGCCTCTTCTTATAAGGACAATAATCCCATAATGGGGATCCCCGCCCTCATGACCTCATCTAAACCTAATTACCTCCCAAAGGCCCCATCGCCAAATACCATCACACTGGGGGGTAGAGCTTCAACTTATGAATTTGGGGTGGCACCCAATGTAAATGGTCAGTCCATGACCAGTCTTGACATTCAAGTGAAGGGTATCTAGGACACCTGGCGGAGTGAACTTTGTCACCATGCTTTCCTGAAACACCGATAAATGATGTTAACGGGGAATAGTAGCATGGACCAGAGAAGACCGTAGCAGAGAGAAAAGTCAACCAACTTTCAAAGCGGGAAAGCAAATGCGTGGGCTGAGGGGACCAGAGGAAAGCGGAAATGAAGGGAAGCCAGGGACCAGACCATCCATGCTGCAGAACCCCAGAAAGGTCAAGGAGCTGGAGGCTTCAGGTGACTCTAAAGACAGGTGTACAGGTGGGGCTGGAAAAGGTGGGTTCGTTGAAAGACCTTATAAGAAGCAGTTAGATCCCTGGATCTCCTCATTTACCCCCGTACAGAGCAGCAACTGCCTCACCTGAGCCCTAGTAAAAGAAATGGAGCTCTAATCTTTGTTGAGGTTGAGCCAACCTGAGTTTGGTCACATGGACCATGCCGACTGGGGTAGCAGGCCACCATAAGAGATGATGCATGGCCTCACGTTAAGCTGTGATAAGACCCATGTCCTCCCCTATGTGCTGGGAATGCTGGCAGTCAAGGCTTGTGTTTTCCAAGCAAGAGAGTAGAGGACTCTTGACTAGGGACAGTCTGCATCCTCCACAGGACAGAGGGGTCTCTGAGTGAAGCCCCTCACGTGACAAACTGCTCACTGCTCTCTGTATCAGTCAGTGGAGTGGCTGTAGCCACGTGTGGCTACTGAGCCCTTGCAACATGGCTAGTATGGCTGAATTTTTATTTCTATTTCCTTGTAATGAACCTAAATCTAAATCATCACAGGCGGGTAGAGGCCACCATATTCGACAGGCCTGGACAACTGAGAGTTTGACTTTGTTCTTCTAGAGGTTCTGACCTCAATTTTTACTGAAGCAGTGGTATTTTTATACTTGCTGGACCATTCCCAAGGAATTTCCTTTCTTTCTTTTCTTTTCTTTTCTTTTCTTTTCTTTTCTTTTCTTTTCTTTTCTTTTCTTTTCTTTTCTTTTTTAATTTTTTTGACACATTTATTTTTGAGAGAGAGAGAAAGCACGCATGGGGGAGGGACAGGAAAAGGGAGACAGGATCCAAAGCAGGCTCCACGCTGTGAGCGCAGAGCCCTCCATGGGGCTCAATCTCATGAACCATGAGATCATGACCTGAGCCGAAATCAAGAGTTGGCCACGTAACTGACTGAGCCCCCCCAAGCACTCCCTGAGGAGTTTCCTCTGGGCCCGGCGAGAACAAGTCCTGTGTAAGTCACAGACCCTGTGCTATAGTTCTTCCTTTCCTGCACCCTTCCCGCCCCTGCAAGAACCCCGTATTTCTGCAAAAGTGTAACGCCCTCTGCTGGTGAGTGACTAATCTGCGTCTGTGTTGAACCCATGTCTGGGCTCGTGTTCACGCGGATGTAGATTTGGGCCTCCTCTTACCAAAAAGGCTAAATTCCTTCCACATCCTGTCCCTGTGATCAAGTACTGTATTTAAGGCCTCGTGGCAATTGGATTGCCACCCTTTTGGGCTTCATTTGTCCTGAGAATCGAGTCGATCGCTATTCAGATGCCGTATTTGGAATTCACCTCGCTAAAATTTATTTGTAATGTGTGACCCCAGAGTCAGTCTTGTGGACCTTCTGCAGCCATTTACTGACGCGTGCAGAGCAGGGAAGAATTTGAATCCCGCAACATGCCTGTTCCCAACTGAGGTTAAACGGGGCAGTCATCTGCCTCCTTGTTTCAGCTCTCATATGGGAAGTAAGTGTCCTTTCTGCAGTCTGTTTTGGCCCTGTGTTTTTGTGCTTCGGTGCTTTTTGTTGGTGGTTTCTCTGTTTAATAATGGCCTCCCGGGGCGCCTGGGTGGCTCAGTCGGTTAAGCGTCCGACTTCAGCTCAGGTCATGATCTCACGGTCCGTGAGTTCGAGCCCCGCGTCGGGCTCTGTGCTGACGGCTCAGAGCCTGGAGCCCGTTTCAGATTCTGTGTCTCCCTCTCTCTCTGACCCTCCCCGGTTCATGCTCTGTCTCTCTCTGTCTCAAAAATAAATAAACGTTAAAATAATAATGATAATAATAATAATAATAATAATAATAATGGCCTCCCACATCGTGCCAAAGCACGATCTTGTGTTCCTAAGTGCAGGGAGGCTGTGACATGCCTGTGGAGGAAATACATGTGTTAGTGACCTCATTCGGGCATGACTTACAGTGCTGTTGGGCGTGAGTTCAAGGTTAATGAGTTAGCAACAGGTATTAAATATGCGAGAGAAGGGAGAATTCATTAACTCCATGGGGGGAGGGGGATTCTTTCACTCTGTCTACACGTACCAAACACCCAGCTTGTCCACATTTTATTGGTCTGTTATATATACCTCAGGAAAGGTGGGGAAAAAACATGACAAAACAGAAGCACACATAAAACAAAATTATGTGTTGATCAGTTGGCAAAAATGTGACCAGAGGCCGGCAGGAACCTAGCCCTGTATTTCCCCTAAGTGTTCATGAATCCTTCATTAGTACCAGTGTTCTAAAACATAACTACCACAAATAACGAGAATTGACCATAATTACTTCCTGCTGTACTTGTTACTGTAGGACAAATCTTGAAGATTCTTAGGGTCTCGCTTTGCTCCAATTTGTATTTGTATTCTTAGATTGTAACTAAAACCAGGGTGGCAGTCTTTATTACAGTGGTTTTTGTAACTTGATTTTATCTTCGTTTCAAGGCCAGCAGCTTTCTAAGTTTTTTTTTTTTTTCCCCGTATCCCTTTTGGTCATTTTCTTTTTTTTTTTTTAAACGTTTTTTATTTATTTTTGAGACAGGGAGAGACAGAGCATGAACAGGGGAGGGTCAGAGAGAGGGAGACACAGAATCCGAAACAGGCTCCAGGCTCTGAGCTGTCAGCACAGAGCACGACGCGGGGCTTGAACTCACAGAGTGCGAGATCATGACCTGAGCCGAAGTCGGACGCTTAACCGACTGAGCCACCCAGGCGCCCCAGCTTTCGGTCATTTTCAACGTTAGTTTCAGTGGAAGAAACCTACTGAAAAATGACATAATTGCTACTCGTAAGACTTTATTTTCTACCTCCTTCCAACAGGGGAAGAAACATATCGCTCCTAAAACTCCATAAAAATTTTACTCTGTGGTCAAGGATTTACATGAGAAATTCCCAATATTGAGAGGTGTAGTTGTTATGTTTAAAAAAAAAACAAAAAAAAACACTATATTGAAGATAGTCCAGGCTAAATAAACACCTTTCATATGAAGATATTTCTACATGGAAGATGTCAAGCCTGTGCATCTGTGCCCAGTTAATGTTTAATATGAAGAATTTAATATTTAAAATTAATAATATTTAAAAGCTTATTTTTATTCAAATACTATTTCTTTCTTGGGATTTAGGCCACCAAATAACCATGTAAGAAGAAAAAACATGAAAGTAGCTCAAATAATAAGACTGAATTAGTTGTGTGTATGTGAGAGAGAGAGTGAGAGAATGTGACTTAGAAATTATCTTAGTTAAAAAAAATCTTAGTTACTCTACTAATTCGTGAGGATACTTTATTGCATTTGTGTTTAAGAAACAAACACCGGGGGATGCGTAGGTGGCTCAGTCCGTGGAGCGTCTAACTTCAGCTCAGGTCATGATCTAGCCGCTCCTGAGTTCCAGCCCTGCATCGGGCTCTGTGCTGTGAGCACAGAGCCTGGAGCCTGCTTCGGATTCTGTGTCTGTCTGTCTGTCTCTCTTTCAAAAATAAACAATCTTTTTAAATAAAAAAAGAAACAACATCAGTGTATCTGGCATCTCATAAGTACCAAATACTGAATGTTCTGGAGGGGAAGGGAAAAAAAAAGAGGAAGAAAGGGAGGGAACGAAGAAGTAATTTACGCAGTTCTTTAAATGTGAGGAAGAAAGCAACCACAGATGCCCAGACAGTACTATTTGCTAACAGAAGCTTGTTGAATGCTGGGCAGGCCCCTCCTGTCCAGAGAATGGGCAGCTGGTTTATACACAGAGATGGAGGCCCTCCCATTACAGCTTGGAACAGCCTTGAACAAGCCTCTTAGCCCCAGAATCAAGAAGTGTGACCCATCACAGGATCCAAGCTAAGTGTCCACCGTGCATTGAGTGTCCACTTGTGCTCTTTTAAACATTACAACCATCCTGTGCGTCAACCATCAGTCAAACATCAGTAAACAGTACACTATAAACAAGAGAACTGAGGCCCAGAGAGGCCCGGGAACTTGTCCAAGGTCACACAGCTAATAATGGTGGCAATGGAGTTTTAGGTCAGGTCTATCAGACTCCAGATTCTCTGCTTTTAACCATTGTCAAAGCTTTACTATACACATCAACCTGTTTTCTGGATGCCCATTTGATTCAAAGGAGGCGTGCTTTAATATTCTTATTTGCCCTTTCTGTCTACAGTAGATGCTGTCGTGGGGGCATAAAATAATGTATTCTTAAAATACTCTACGCAGTGTAAGCACTTGCCACTATTTCTAAAGAAACATATGGAAGTTGGCTGTAGACGTCAATCATCGGTTAGGAAGTTTTTTAAAATTTGGCAGAAATTGACCAAGCGGAGAAATTTTAACTCTTAGCCACTGGTTAGTTCCTTCTTGCATTCCTACTTCTGCTACGTGATTCCTCAATGTAAGGTCTATATGAGATGCCTGTCAGTTGTTTTGGGAGAATAAGAAGCCTGGATGAAAGTGCAGGTGTTATTATGTGTCTCACCTTCCTGAGATGGATTCTTGGTGTGATTGGAAGTTTCCTGGACTTTGGCTTTGGTCTTAGCTGCTAAGTGTCAACCTTGAGCCCCTACGTCATGGGAACCTCTCAGCCTCTGTTTCTGAGAAGGTTGCCATAGAAAATCCTTTTCTTGTCCATTCGTAAAATAATTGATTCCATAGCTCTTGGATGTTTTTCCATATAGACCTATATATTATACTTATAACTTCTAGAAAGGATTTAAAGTGGCTTACGTGTATGAAAATATAAGCACAGATGTATCTCTGATGTATTGTGTATAGATGATTCATTACACTTGAAGGCTATGGCTTTTTTTTTTTTCCTGTGCTAGACTTTGTCCCATCTTGACACCGACTGGTATGTACAAAGTATGGCTGGCCTATTTGGGGTCATATGTGCCTTCTATTACGTTTGACTGAAGACAACGTTACTCAGAGACTTACTCTCTCCCTCTCTAAATGATAGATGGCTTTAGTTGACAGCTACCGGAAATTTTGACTGTCACTGGCCCTCAGAAATGTAGATTTAAATGAAGTTAGGCATGCTGGACGTGATGTTGCAGAATTGGAACTGTCTTCTGGCTTCCTCACTAAGAAAGGTATTCTGGACTTAGGAAATACATGTTCGTTGTTGAAGTGCTTAGAAAACAGTCACATCAATATACCTTTATTAAATTGTTAATTTCTTTGATTGATATTTTTAATCAGATACCAGCATACAGTGTTATAGCTCTATAGATAATCATGCCTCCGTGTGATTTATGTCAGCTTACATCATTATGGAAATATCATAACGCTTCATTAAGCAGTAGGAAATTAGGCGTTCTGCATGGGTGATTTTACCAAAAGATTATCTCTGATAAACGCCTTAACGATTTTTTAAAATCAATCTCAATAGAAGTCTCTTGAATATACATGCTTTCCCATTTCTCCTTAAAGTAAACCTAATTTTATGTTTTCTTGATGCTTCAGGGTTCTTATTAAAACATTTCTTACTATGCCATGTGCTGAATGATGATGCTCACAGGGGCTAATAAAAGGCGTAAGACGATTTAGTCCTTTTTCTTTCAAATCCCCTCCCCCGTCTCCATTTCTGTAAGCTGCTATTTCGCCAGCCTGCCTCTTGCTTCCTAATTTATGTTTCTAATCTGGAATGGGCTAGGAAACCAGACTACCAAACCCATTTAAATTGTGAGTCCAATTAAACTATAAGCTAGGTGTGGGAGTTTGGGGAACTCTCAAAATGATTCACTGCATGAGTTTTAATGCATGGATTTGTGCCATCCATTCTGCCGGCTGCCTTTCTTCTCTGGCTTCTTGCGAGTTAGCTAGAAACTTGAGCTGCAATTTACGTAAGTGAATGCTGTAGTGACTTAAAGCCCCGAAAAGTATTTGAAAGTAATTCCTGGAGTCACATGGAGGACAGCAATGGTTGAATGTATTTCAGGTCATTAGGAAAAGTGAAATCCCTCTAATTTTAAATATAACAACATGAAGGAAAACTATTAACGGAACTTCAGAAGCATACTCTTAATCGGATCACCTGCTCTTCCAGTGGTTTCTTTGAACTGGGGGGAGAAAATGACACCGATATGGAAGATTTCACCTTTTGGCTTCAGCTCACAATAGACCATGAGCCCAGTATAAATCCTGCAATTCCGTGGAGGTAAATTAAAGTTTTAACAGAACCTTCTCATTAACTGGTAACGTGAGGCTTGAAGGTAGTTTAAGGACCTTATTAGGAAGTTCATCCAACCTGTGCTTTTAGACAGGTGTATTTTAAAATAACCTTTTAGGTGCATTCTAAATTAGCAGAGCCTGGTCTAGGTTCCCCCCCCCCCTCCACCCCTACCCCTGCCTCCGCTATCTGAAAGTAGAGCGTTCCCATGAAGCCTTTTGCAAACAGGAATGGCATAAAGCAAGGAAGTAGTTATAGTTGACCCTTGAACAACAGGGGGGTTAGGGGCACTGACCCCAGCTCCGTGCATAGTAGTAAAAAATCCACATAAAACTTTCGAATCCCCAAATCTTAACTACAAATAGCCTGCTGTTGACTAGGAGCCCTACAAGTAACAGAAACAGTTGATTAATACCGATCTTGTATAATATATATATATATATATATATATATATGTATATGTGTATATATATATGTGTGTGTACATACGTATATGTATATGTATATATGTACACACATATATATACAAATATATATAAAATAAACTGTATCCTTACAGTAAAGTAAGCTAGAGGAAAGGATGTGATTGAGAAAATCCTGAGGAAGAGAGAATACATTTACAGTGCCGTACTATGAGTAGACCAGTACGGTTCAAACCCGTGTTTTTCAAAAGTCATCTGTACCATGAATTTATATATCAATATCTTTGAGCATTCCTACACCCCCGAAATAACTTCTTTAAGCTTTCATGATACCTCAGGACACACCTTGCTGACGGACGCACAAAAATAAATGCAGTACACACCACCTACACAGTTCAAAGCCCTGGCGGCTGAATGCTGAGATGCTGGGTGTAGTTCCAGGGGAAGAAGCTTGGTGGCGCCACTCTCACTGCTCAGGGCGCGTGCTGCCTCTATCAGGGCTCTTCGCAAAACACCAGCTAAATGCTATTTTCGCTTTCGACGTTTTTGTTTTTTGTTTTTTGTTTTTGTTCAAGTGAAAATTGTTTTTGCATTTCTCTCCGTTAACAAAAACAGGCACTAACGTAGGTCTTTCCTACATGCGAAGCGGTGTGATGCGAAGTTTTAAAAAAGCGAGGGATACCTGTATGCTTTCAATGAAGCCGGTCGGGGAAAATTCCCACCCCAAATTTGTAAGCTGAGACTTGGATCTTTTTTAATCCTTTTTTCCGTGACAAATCTATTTCCTCAGGGTCTTGGTAGTGGAATAAAAAAATTCTCTGAATAAGGCAGTTGTAGGCAGCGTGTATAAATGGAGTATCCATATAGGCTTTGAGTCTGTAATTTCCTTATTTGGAAAATTAAAATGCCTTTCCCCAGCTGTGTAAGTTAGGAAATGACAGTGACTTTGAAATGAACATTTGAAAAGGTAAAAATTATACTTTGACTGCAAATGACATAGTAAAGCCCCCTAATGGGGTTATTTAAACAATGGTACACAACTTGGTGTGAAATGAAATTAACTCTAGGAAACAGGGCAGTACTATTCCTCATACAGAATGTCCAGAATACCTAGAATTTGTTGAAGCCCACTTTCCAGCAGCTTTTGTTTTTCCCCCTCTAACTTCTGGTGTTTTCCCTCCCGCCTCATCACCATGCTGGTCTCTAAGGCTCAGTGATTTCTCTTATGTTGCTTCTCATCTAATTTCAATTCCCTAGGAAGCCCCTTCCCTCCCTTGGTTGTGCACTGAACTCTGGTTGTCTCTTTGCTTCTGATTCCTTGCTACTTCTCCAAGTCCATATATTTTGTTGACCGTCATTGTTTTCATTTGGATACCCCAACTCATTCAAAAGGTGATACCCGCTCCCCTGTCCCCACCACCCCGCCCCCCGCCCAAAGCAGACCCTTTCCCACCCAACCTTACTGTCATGGCAAGCGCACTCTAGTTCAGTGCAGAAAAGAATTTAATTTAGGAGATGAGGTGCTTATATCACCAGAAGAATGGAAAAGTAACAGAAAGTTATCTGAATACATGTAGGTGGGTGGGTAATCAGAGTCAGGAAAATACACAGCAGAAACTCCGATAAAGGTCTGAAGATTCAAGGGCATGATTGCAGTCCCTAGCAAAAATCCTCGGGGGAAAACAAATCCCTAGCAGAAGTGAAAGAAACAGAAGAATCTTAGTCCCGAAGAATGGAAGGTTCAAGGATAAAACTGAGAAAAAAACCAAGTTGCTATAACTGGGGCTCCAGAATCAGAATATTCAGGTGTTAGCCCTGACTCTGAATACCCAATTAGGGATTGATTCTTCACTCTATCCAAAGCCTTGCTATGTGCCTAGAACGTAGGATGTGCTAAAACCAAAACAAATTGTTAGGAAGAATGCATGAATGAAATCCACAGGTGAAGTATTCAGAATTTGCTCGTTGACTTGAAGCAGAAGTTCTACCCTGAGGATTGAGGGCACAGGAGACTTGGTAGAATCAACCTGTGGTATGGATGAGTCCTTCATTGAGGCAGAGCCCATCTGGTGAGATCTGTCCCTGGTGTTTCTCTGAAACTAACTTTCGTTAGGTGTGGGTGCTACATTTAATTCCTGTAACTCTCAGGAAGTCCAGGAGAAGGCTTATTTTAAAATTTCTTTAGTTAGTGTTTCCTTGTTTCAGAGCCTATTCAAACTTGTGTGAAATTTTACTGTCGTCTAATTCAATAACGTGTGGCATCCTGCGTTTAAAATAATAATTTTAAATATTTTTATTTCATTTTAGAGAGAGCATGCGCAAACGGGGGAGAGGGGGCAGAGAGAGAATTTCATGCTCAGCATGAAGCCGGACGTGGGGCTCAATCCCATGTCCTTGGGATCACGAGCTGAGTCGAAATCGAGAGTCGGACCAGGCGCCCCAGTAATTTAAATTTTTTACAAGTCTCCTTCGCTTGTTAACACCTGCTGGGGGTTAAGTATTTTAAAAGATTTATTTCAGTGATTTGACTGAACCTCAAACACAAAATCCTCTCATCTTCCTTCAATAATATAGTAAAGAGTTTTCATAAAGCCAGAAGTTTAGAAAAAGAAGCTGGCACTCCTATGTCCTGCAAAATTTGACCTTCGTGATATTTCCTGATCTTTTTTCCCCCCCAATCCTTTCCAAAATCCATCGTAAATAAAATAGTGCATTAGATCCCCTTCAGGAAAAGAAATTCCCATGGCCCCTTACCACGTGACTGAAATAGACCTGCAACTTTGAAGACTGAGCCATATCCCAGGCATCGAGTTCTTCTATTAAAGTAGATATTCATGGCTATATCATGGACTAACCCTTTCAGAAGAACCTTTCAGAATTAGTGACTCAGAAGGGGTTACCATAACTTGGTGGGGGCGCTGGTTGAGACCTTTGTTGTTGTTCTGATGAACTAGAGGAACTTCCTGGCTCCTGTAACCTCACGGTACTCGGCTCTGCCTTCCCAGCCCAAGTCCCACCAGCTTGCACCTGCCACGTGACTCCTCCCTGCTCTCTCTCCCACCGCTTCGCTCTTAGCTGATCAGCTGTCTCTAGAGACCCCTGGCCTCATGTAGATCAAGGCCGCCGCCACCTCTGCATCATATATGTGGTAAATACTTAGGAAGTGTCTATTCTCGACATTGTGGTTAGTGATATAGTGACAACTGTATTTTATTACGGGGTAATAACTATCTGTTGGAAGCACTGGAGGGAAATTGGCAGTTAAGACTGCTGAGTTAATCAGTGGGCAATCTTTTGTGCCCAGGATGTTTACGCTTAAGCCTGGAAACCTAAGGCATTCGATTTTGGTTTGGTTTCATTCGGTTCTGGGTTTGTGGGTTCTTTTTGTTTTTATCATAAATACAGAGGATACGAAGTAAATATTCAAGGTGTACCTAGAAATCAAGTTAATGGAATGAGCCTCCTACCTAAAGCGAGTCCAGTGTCTTAACTACAGAAATACTTAGTATTTGGTGACCAAATTAAGGAAGGAAGGAAGGAGTGAGCTAGCTTTGGACACAGCCGTCTTATTTCAGGAATGTTGACTTAAAGTGGCACTTTTGTGGGGCGCCTGGGTGGCTCAGTCAGTTAAGTGTCTGACTTCGGCTCAGGTCACGATCTCACTGCTCGTGGGCTTGAGCCCCGTGTCGGGCTCTGTGCTGACGGCTCAGAGCCTGGAGCCTGCTTCCGATCGTGCGTCTCCCTCTTTCTCTCTGCCCCTGCCCTTCTTGCCTGCTGTCTCAAAAATAAACATTAAAAAATTAAAAATAAGTAAATAAATAAAATGGCACTTTTGAGAATCGCCTCACTGGTAGGTTGGAACCGCTTAGATTAAGTCATCTACACATCTTTTCTCACTGTCCATCGGGTTTCCCTAAGGTTGGAAGGGGTGACAGTGCTAAGGAAAATAAGAGGAGAGAGTTTGGTCTTTCATAGGGCCCGGACATTGAAGATGGACCAGTGTCCCCCAAGGTAACATGGACAGTAGCCACTGTCAAGAAGAAACAAAGCTGGACACTCGAGACAGATTTTAGTACCTACTGTTGCAGTAGAGGAGAGACCCCAGTGTAACCTGAGCTCATCTCCATGGGAAGGCAAGGCAGGAGGCCTTTTACACCCCGGGGGTGTGCCGAAAGGAAAGTAACAAAGGGCCTAGGGACGTGCCTAGGCCACCTATGTCTGCTACCCAGGTCTTCCCGAAGCTGGGCTCCTTCCCTCCACGGAGATCAAGAGACAGAGGCTCTGTGTTTTTTGATGCTTATATTTCAAAGGAATAACTTCCTTGAGAAAGACACCCTTAGGTTGTAGATGACACACATACATCTCCAAGGGACCGCGGAAGTATTTTCTGTCGTCAGTTTTCTAAAGTAAATGCTCTAAGAAAAGGGAGCTCGGGAGCTATGTAGGTGTGGGCCAGAGCAAACAGTTTTTAAGTTCCTTCAACAGCCTTGAGCCTTCTCGGGAAACCCCTGAAAACGGGGTAGAGTCGTCATCGTCCTAGGAACATGGCCTTGAGCTGCTAGAAAGTATGCTAGTGTTTCCTCAAGTCTCTTACGGGATGGTGGGGTGGCGGGAATCGTCTGTGTTGAAAGTTGAGTTCCAGGGCGCCTGGGTGACTCCGTCAGTTAAGCTTCTGACTTCGGCTCAGGTCATGATCTCATAGTTTGTGAGTTCGAGCCCCGTGTCGGGCTCTGTGCTGACAGCTCAGAGCCTGGAGCCTGCTTCGGATTCTGTGTCTCCCTCCCTCTCTCTGCCCCTCCCCTGCTCATGCGCTCTCTCTCTCTCTCTCTCTCTCTCTCTCAGAAATAAATAAACATCAAAAAAATTTTTTTAACTTGAAAATTGAGTTCCTGTAGGCCAGGATTAAAGCCTAGTCAAGAAGAGGGTTAAGAGGAGCCTGACTACAGTTTAGTTGAGGAGAATGTTGGTCTCCACTTTGGGAGAAACTCCAAGAGGACAACGAGATGGATGTTAGAGGGACGTTTTTCCCAGCCTCCCCCCGAGAAGCAGCACTTCTGCGGTTACCTTGGGGCCTCCAGTTACGGTAATGAGAAAAATGTCACTTCCTTATCCAGTAACAGAATTTAAGGGACTTGGGATTGAGTGTGCAATTTCTACCTGAGACTTTCTTCTTCATAAAGTCAAGTTAGGGTTTTAAGGTTATGCTGATTTTCACCTATCATAAGCTTTTTTTTTTTTACTTTTTTTTTTAAATTTTTTTAATGTTTATTTATTATTGAGAGACAGAGAGACACAGAGCGTGAGCAGGGGAGGGGTAGAGAGAGGGGGAGACACAGAATCAGAAGCAGGCTCCAGGCTCTGATCTGTCATCACAGAGCCTGACACGGGGCTCGAACTCACAAACTGTGAGATCATGACCTGAGCTAAAGTCGGACGCCCAACCACCTGAACCACTCAGGCGCCCCTTTAATTGTTTTTAATGTTTATTTTTGAGAGACAGAGAGAGACAGAACATGAGTGGGGAAGGGGCAGAGAGAGAGCGAGACACAGGACCCAAAGCAGGCTCCAGGCTCCATTCCGAGCTGTCAGCACAGAGCCCAGTGTGGAGCTCGAACTCATCAAGGGGTTTACTTTGCCCCTTGTCTTTTCCTCCCTCCCGCCCTTCCACTCTCCCTTCCTCTCTCCCTCCTTCCCTTCCCTTTTGCCACAGAAGTTGAAGGTTGCTTCCTCCTCCTTTAACATGTGAGAAAACTCTAATTTTCAAAGTTGTTTCCCTTGGGCCTTTTACAACAGAGGTCAGCAAACTCTGATGTACAGGCCAAGTCCATCTCCTACCCTGTTTTTTAAATAAAGTTTTATTGGAACACCGCCATAATCACTCATTTGTGCACCGTCTGTAGCCGCTATGGTTAAGCTGAGTGGTTTCCACAGAGACTGTGTGTGTCTTTCCTTTTGCAGAAAAAGTTTGCCAACACCTATGCGACGTATTACAAAATGAATTCTTTTTTCCATTATACATATGCTTCCCGTCTGCGTGAAAAATGGAGCTAGAAGGCTTACAGAGTCCAGACTTAAACTTTTGGACTCCATTGTATCCCCCCCAGCTTCCCAAATTATCATCTGAGAGATTCAACTTGAATGGGAATAATCAGTCCTATCAAAGCTTCGAGAAAGGGACCAAGTGCATAATAGGCAGCCAAGTTTCCTCACAAACAAGGAACTTTGGCTCACAGATATTCTCAGTGAAACCACAGTTCTCCCTTAATTGTGGAGAAATTGTATGGATACGTGTGTGTTTTGAAAATCAAAACAACCCCAATAACAATCCTTTCTTTCTTTCTCTGAAAAAAATATAGAAGCTTTTCTCTTATTCATCCTTTCTATAAGATTCATCCCAGTTTTCTTCTATAAGGAAATCAAGTCTTATAATCCCAAAGGGTCAAAGAAGGTCTTTAGTTTGTGATATGATTTCTGTGACCTTAGGTGAAGAAACAGCAACTTTTAAAAGCTTTTAAGCTCATGGCCAAATATCCTATCTCTGGATTCTCATAATTTTCCCTCTCTGAGTTTTGACATCTTTTAAAAAAAATGTTTAATGTTTATTTTTGAGAGAGAGAGAGAGAGAGAGAGAGAGACAGAGACAGAGACAGAGCATGAGCAGGGGAGGGACTAAGAGAGAGGGAGACACAGAATCGGAAGTAGGCTCCAGGCTCCGAGCCGTCGGCACAGAGCCCGACGCGGGGCTCGAACTCCCGAACCACAAGATCATGACCTGAGCGGAAATAGGAGGCTTAACTGACTGACCCACCCAGGCGCCCCATCACCATTGTTTTTAAAGATGCAAAGCTGATGGCATCACTGAGCTAATAGCTTTGACACATCATATGACAGAGTCCAGACAGTTTCTCTTCAGATTCGGTCTTTGTGGTTTCACAGTGATTCATTTATTTAGTTAGCTCTGTCAGGTCACAGGGCATTTTAATAAGGAAAAGCCATCAAATCGAGTTGATTGATCTGTTTTCATCACTTGGTCCTATAATATCGCATAGGTACATCCTTGGGCAAGATTTTCTATTAACCTGATGATGAGACCAGCATGGCCCCTTTCGTGGGTTTGCCAGGAAGGAAGACAATGGGTTGATGATTGACATTTGCCTTTGAACACCACTGAGATCGGCTGGGTTCTCATCAGTGCCTACAGCCACGCTTCAGCCCTCACTCATTCGAGCTCCGATGGTACCAAAAAAAATCAGAATTCTCATTCTCATTTGCTGCCTCGACCCAGACCTTTGCTCATATCCATCCATCCCTGGGACTGGGAAACAGCCCGACGGGCTTACGGAACAGTATTCCCTTGGTGATGTCATGAACAGTCTCGAGCAAACGAAAGAAACTGAATTCTGCCAGTTTAATTTGTGAATTAAGGATCGCACCTTTATCAGCTTCCACTGTGCAGGCTACAGTTATTTCAGAAGTGCAGAAACGACCCACCAGAAACAAAACTCGGAAGTTGCTATCACAAAAGACAAACAGAGAAGGCTGAGCATCCATTTAAGGGAGCAACGTGCTACCTGCCATGTTTCCCTGCCTTGTTACAACTGTGAGGACTGATGGCCGTCCGTAAGAACAAGCAGTGCCTCAAGGAAAGCTTTGAGTGACTTCCTTCTAGAACTTCTTCTGACCTTTCTTCTCTATAGCATATGTTAAAGAAATGTCTTCTTCTTTTTGTGGCAGTTTTATTTTTCAAGCTTTCCTGTTGCTGTTAGGACACGTTTGTGACTTAACCACCCTGTATTGACATATTCGGGGATTTCTTTTTTTCAAAGCGAATATCCAGGCCCTAATGGGTTGATTTTTCCCCCTAAAAAATAATAATAATATACTAATTCACTTCTTCTCTTTGAAAGTAATGGGGAGGGGCCACCTCGGTGACTCAGTTGGTTACACATCTGACTCTTTGTTTCGGCTCAGGTCATGATCTCACAGTTTCGTGGGTTCGAGCCCCACCTTGGGCTTTGTGCTCACAGCGTGGAGCCTGCTTGAGATTCTCTTTCTCCCCCTCTTTCCCTGTCCCTTTCCCTCTCACCTTGTCCCTGTTTCTCTCTCTCAAAAAAAAAAAAACAAAAAAGAATGGCTATTTGGCCATATTGTTTTCCTCATTAGTTGGCAAACACTTGGGTGAGGGTCCAGCCAAACCCAGTCCCTGTTTCTGGGTGAAGCATCGCATCATGGGAGAGAAGACTGAGGCAGAAATGAAAAAATGTCTTGTAGGCAGAAGAGGAGGGGACATTCCTAAATTGCTTGAACTTTTTCTTAGATTTGGAAGGTTTTGTTATTTAATTGCAAGCGATTATTACGTGCTTCTTCATGAGCATTTCTCTTCTGCTTTGGTGTAAAAGTCTGGATGTAGCTCGATATTTCAATGTACGCATTAAAATCCACGGGACATATCTGCACGATTTCTTTCTAAATCATCCTCTCCACCTGAAGTGACTGATTCATACCTGGGCCGATATGCACCTTCCTAAACCTTCCTACGCATCTAAGGGTGTGAAATTATAAATTTGCGCGTGACTCTGTATTTCCTCCGGCCAGTTTGACTTTTTCCTGAAGCGGAGAGTGGTAATAATGATAGTCACATGGTTTATGAGTTTTGTGTGCAGGGCAGTGTGCTTGGTCTTTGTGTGTGAAACGTCACTCGATAAGTAAATAACTGCTGAACTTAAGACGATTTCAGAAATGATCGTAGTTTACAAGCTACAGAATTCTGCCCAGGAAATGGCAAAGAAGATGCATCTTTAGTTTTTCTGTATACACACTAGAGCCAGCCCGTCTATACGAGTTTGTTCATTTATAGATACACTGGACAAATTAGGAGGCATATGCCAAGCTTTTAACGACATAGATGGGCGTATAATGTCATGTTTAAGGGTTCACATACTGGAATCCCATTGGTGTGGGTTCGAGTCTGGCTGTGCCCTTTGGGCAGGTTACGTAACATCGTGTTTTTCTGCAGAATGGAGGCGATCGTACCAACCTTGGAGACGTGTGTTGAGGTTTGCTTAAAGGACTACATGGAAAACAAGCAGAGCAGCTCCTAATGCAGAGGAAGCGTTACCATGGCAACGGAAGGGCAGCCTGGCTGGGGCGGGGGGGGGGGGGGGGGGGCGGCGGCGTTTGCACAAAATATCCCTTTCAGGCAAGCTACCTGTGCATAGTTACGATTTTTTAAATCTTCGCTCCCAGTTATTAGCTGACTTTAGTCCTGACTGTAGGTATTGGGACAAACAAAAACGCCCAATCTACTGCTGTCTTTCTCTGATTTATAAAGTATCAGGGAAGTACGATCTTAAAGCCTAAATGTCTGAATTCTGCCTGCTTCTAAAGACTTCGTTGCAGCCGCGTCGATGCGACCGTGGGTAGAAAACCAAGCAGTGAAGCCGTTGGCATGAAGTTGGCACCACAGGCCACGCTGAACAAGGGCCCTATTATCCTTTAGGTAACAGGTGGTAGCCGGGGTATTAAGCTCTTCTGGGCAGGATTTCAGATTTCCATTCTTCAGTGCCGTGGGCAGTACGCTTCCATCATAAAGCGATCAATAATAATTAGGTGCCTGGAATGAAACACAGTACAGCATTAAGCTTCCTACATCTGGAAGGAGGAACTCACATAACTAACTCTAAATCGGTGCATTTTCTTTCTGTTCCGGGGCGGGGGGCGGGGGGCGGGTAGTGATAGAGGCAGCAGAGAACACAGTTGAAACGTGGATTGTGGCCTGGTGCCATCACACACGAAGGTGACGTGTGATGACAGGCTTTCCCGCAAGGAACGGAAGCAAGCCCCCAAAGCACAGAACCTGTATTTCCGACATAAACACTGTCATCACCGTGCGTTCTCCATGACTATAGGGCCACCCGTTCCACACTTAATAAAACTGTCTGTCATAATAGGTGACACGCAGGTGAAGGGACAAAGGGACTGTGGTAAACGGGGCTCCACGTGAATTATTTTTCAGATCTTCCGGTTTATTAAATTGTGTTCTACCATGGTCCCGTCAACAGGGAGCCGATAAACGGCCAAAGGAATCATTTCTTTTGTGCCTCAGCTCAGAGATCTCAGAAGAGAACGCTGATGCTTTGTTAGAATTTGATGGGGGCTCTTCTTGTGCAGACTGGGGCTTAAAGAGCTAGAACCTGGAAACCTTCCTCCGTGTGCTCCCGAGAGTTCTGCGCCAGATCCTCGCAAAATTACGTCCCCTGAGTTGCTGCTTCGTCGTCACTGCGAGGTCGGACGGCAAGAGCGGTGCGTCCTGTTTCCAAAATTCAGAATCCTTCCTTCTGCAAAATTACCTAAAACGTTGTGCTAACTCTCTGCCCCCGAAACAGCGGGTCCCCGTCGTGCCGCCTGGAGATTTGCAAGCCAGAAGAATAGCTTGTCCACTCTCTCGTCTGACCTATTTGACGAAATGACGGGGAAGAGAATTGCAGCTTTCATTGCCTTACAGTCACCCTTCCTGTCATTTCACAGGAGATAGTCGGCTGGCCAAGTGCATAATCTCATTATATGGTGGCTGCGTTTTTTATTCCCCTTCAGAGACCGTTGCAGCGCTACAGAGAGAAGCAGAGTTAGTGACAGTGGCCTTTTATTGTTTTTTTTTTTCTTATTTCACTAGTCTGTGTTTATTTATTTATTTATTTATTTATTTATTTATTTTATTTAAATCCAAGCTAGTTAACATACAGCATCATCATGGTTTCAGGAGTGGAACTGAGTGATCCGTCGCTCACGTAGGACACACAGTGCTCATCCTAGCAAGTGCCCTTGCCCATCCCCCTGCCCACCACCCTGAGAATGTCCTTTTGATGCCTTTATGTTAGAAAGCAAAATACATTGAGGAAATGCGGTAAGCATTTTAACAGGTGCGGTTGAACAGATGGTTATAAAGCAAACCCTGTATAACCACTGCCCAAGTCAGAAAAAACACCAACAGCCCCTGTAAGCTCCCTGATGTGCCTTTCTTTTTCTTTTCTTTTTAATATTTTTTATTTATTTCAAGGAGGGAGAGTGAGAGCATGAGTGGTAGAAGGACAGAGAGAGAGAGAGAGAGAGAGCAGAGAGAGAGAGGGAGAGAGAGAGAGAGTCCTAAGCAGGCCCTTTGCTGTCAGCACAGAGCCTGAGGCGGGGCTCGATCTCACAACCCTTGAGATCATGACCTGAGCGGAAATCAAGAGTCAGACGCTTAACCTACTGAGCCACTCAGGCGCCCCTCGATGTGCCTTTCTGATTGCGGCCCTCCTCCCCACCAAAGGTAGACAGTGACTCATTTGTATTGTGGTTCTATCCTTGCCGGTATTGTAGCAGGATTCTCACAGAGTCGTGACAGCAAGGCCTTTCTTTCCAGGAGGCAACTTTATTCCTGCTGGCACCATTCTGCTGGGTTCCTACCCAAAGAACTGAGCCCCCAAACGCCCCGTGGCATCGTTTTGAAAATACATTTTCTACTTCTTTGTCTCCCCTCTATGGTAACACACACAAACATGCAGTCTGATTAAGTGGTCCCTGTTACAGGGTCATGAGGGACGTTGTCACGTACTCACATAGCCAGGGTGCCTTGAGGTTTGTTTTTTTTGTTTTGGTTCCTCTTTCTTTTTTCCTTAGGGAGGGGACCCTACCATGGTATCTGTAGTTTTCAAGGTTAGAGATGCACCTCTACAACGTATGTTTAGTTTTGCTGTTTTTGAACCTGATGCAAATGGCATCACAGGATAGGTCTTTTAACTCAGCATCACTGCTAAGGGTCATGTGTTTTGGGTGTTTACTTTTTATTTTGAAAATTTTCAAACGTAAGAGAAATTGAGAGAGTTACATAATGGTATTGTTGGATAATTGTTCAGTTATCACCTAGAGTTACTGAGATCTGGCCATAGTTGTCGCTTCGTTTCCCTCTGAAGTATTTTTTTAAATTTTTTTTTAATGTTTATTTATTTTTGACAGAGAGAGAGAGAGAGAGAGAGAGAGAGAGAGAGAGAGAATGAGTGGGGGAGGGGCAGAGAGAGAGGGAGACACAGAATTCGAAGCCAGCTCCAGGCTCCGAGCTGTCAGCACAGAGCCCGACGCGGGGCTCGAACTCACAGAGTGCGAGATCATGACCTGAGCCAAAGTCGGAGGCTCAACCAACTGAGCCACCCAGGCACCCCATCCCTCTGAAGTATTTTAAAGTTCATTACAGACGGTTCTAATCACGCATCTCTAAAAAATAAAGGAAAGGACCTATATAACCACAAGACCCTTATAACTCCCTAATATCTGATACCCAGTCCATATTTGTGTTTTCCCGACTGACCCCAAAACCCTTTTATGGCTGGTTTGTTCAAACCAAGATCCAGTCAAGATCCGTGAAGAACGTAGTTTTAACAGCTCAGCTTACAGCTTAAAATGAGTCCGTGATCCTGCCCTTTTCCCATACCCTCAATTAGTGGAGAAAGTTCTCGTGGGACCTGCCCGTAGGCACTTCGCCCACAGGAAAGAGGAAAACGAATCACCTCATCTCTGCTAGTGACAGGGTCCTACTCGTCTCTCTGACTGCAGAGGAAATTACGCTGTCTGAATTACTGTCAGAAAGAATCGCCAAATATCAATTATGTCAAAGCCAAAATTGTTACTTTGGGCAGATACTCCATGGTACTGGCCGGCTCAAGGTTAAAAAAAAAGACTAGTTTTCCCTAACTGGGGAATGGATGGGCCTCTGGCCCATCCAGGAGCTCCCTGGGATGCAGTTCCATTCTGTTCCAGGACCACCGGAGGACAGGTAGATGGATGGCTGGTCCCTTTGCTCTATTAGGATCCTCCTGGTCGGTCACATCTTGCTTGGTTGGTATTGCAGGGTTTGGGGGTGTGTTTGATTCATCCGCCATATAGGTCTTTATGAAGGAGCATGGCCCTCTGCGTCCCTGCTGAGGTAAGACAGGCTGACCTCCCTAGTTCCTTTTTACAAAAGACCTCCACGTTTGCCCCCTGTGATCTGGTATGTATTTAGGTCAGTATTTCCCAGAAGGTGTGCCTCAGAATGAAAGTCCCATGGTACTCCATGGAAGGACCACCTTGTCCAATGAATTTGGGAGAAACGCCGGGTTAAGCAGAGTTAAGCTGGTTGGTTTACCGTAGGTCCCTTTGTGCTAATAAGCACTGTGATACTCCCGTGGAACCTGGCGTCTCCCCCAAGTTATTGTCCTCAGAATCCTTTCTTCAGAGCACCTCTCTGAGTGACTGTTCAACAGAGCAGACTTTAGAAAGTGCTGATTTGGAGGACTTGGATGGAATCACAAACAACAATAAGCAAACAATGTCATCCACCCCGTGGGCCATGAAGACTTCATCCCAGCTAGCTACGCGGCATTACACAAGAAGAGTGGCCGGGTTACCATGTTGGAGATGAGGAACTTTGCTCATGGGCGTCCACCACTCAGACTTCTGTGGAAGTGTGTACTGGAACAACGCGGGAATCCGGATCTGTTCCTGTGACCAGGACAGTTACGCCTTAGAGTCTATCTTTCAGATGGAATTTCCACATGGTCTGGATTTTTAGAGGGGAGAAAAGTTCTGAATGGGTCGGCCTCTCTGGAGGATCCCTCGATCTTAATAGCCAGTTTTTAAAATTTCATTTTGAATTCAGTAAGCTTTCAAGATGATCAAGTAATTAAACCTTCTCGCCCAGTTATACACTTTTGCCAAATGTTTGGATATTCATAGGGCTCGAATATCTTCATTACTAAGAGGCACGATATCTGGCAATCCTACCGTTTTGTTTCTAGATTAACATGACTTCTTGAATATGTTGGTCATACCGTTCTGTTTGAAACTAGACATGTACAGGTGCATTCGCTTCCACTTTTCCCTCTTCTCACTATAGCATTTAGATCGACAACCTCATTGCTCTTCTCATTAATTTCCTTATTAATTTTCCTAATTTTTCTCATTAATTTCCTCCCTAAAAAAGCTGGCATTTGCCATCTGGTTTTTCAACCTGGAAGGTCTCCAGGAAGGTCTCCAGGTTTATCCTACTTCTTCAAATCCTTCCTCCCCTTTCTCTCCTTTTATATATTGTACATATAAATTTAGTTTGAAACAGGAGAGTATTTTGCATGGAGATAGTGTGAATGTGGGTTGATTATGTCGTGCTGGGTTTCCGAGGCTATGATCGTTGCATTATATTAACAATCGTCATTTTTCATAAGTCCAATGGGAAGCGGAGGTCTGTTCTAGTCTCTTGAGGTTCATTCCATCTGTCACTTGGAAATTTCTAGACGCAATCCACATTCACTGGGGTTGTAAAATTTCAAAGGGATAAGAGCCACTGGTTTTACTTACACATTGACTGTTTTAACAACCGGAGGTGTAAGAGTCTGTGGAGACTACTGCAGATTGCCTCATTGCTCGATTGTTTATCCCGCTTGAAATTTCTAGCTCCTCCGGAATGTGATTTAAAGGCAGTTGAGCGGAGAATTCAACAGAGATGGATTATCGTAGAGGACAATCTCAACAAGTCCTTGCCTTGATACTCTGAGGAGAAGCAAATAATCTGTTGCAGCATCAATATTGCTTCCCCACCACTGGCCCTGCTTCTTCTTCTTCTTCTTTTTTTTTTTTTTTAATAAAAAAGCAGTACTTAAAAGTGATGAAACATAAGTGTTTTTCTTCCCTCGGTACTGGGAGCACGTAAAGGATATACTGCCCAGAAATCGTACATCTAGCGACGTGTTCTACAAAATTCTTCCACCTGTTCCCACGCATGCTGGAAAAAAAACAGGTTTATGGTACCAGTGTTTGTGCGCCCCAGATTTGAAACGGACTTAAATTTCCATCGGTTGCAGATGGGTAAATAAATTATGGTACTTGAGCCAGTCAAAGAGAACGACGTGCTTCTGTGTGTACTGATGGGGAGATCTCTAAAGCATATTGATAAATGAGAGGGAAGAAAGAATTGTAAGGTGATACGAGCGGAACGATCTCGTTTATGTTTTTAAAAACTGTGTTTATATATGGGGGAGGAGGAGTGTGTGGGAAGGAGGGAGGAAAGAAGAGACAGGGAAATAGAGGGCAAAGGAGGGCAGATTTGGGGAGTTGTATCCAAGGAAGGATGGGTGGTGAAAAAAGGACTTTCTTTTCACTATATTTCTTAAATCGTTTACTGTGAAAAATATTTTTGTAAATGAAGAACCATAAGCATATGCAGTAAAACCTTGGTTTGCGGGCATAATTGATTCTGGAAACATGTTTGCAATCCAAAGGACCTGTGTATCAAAGCGAATTTCCCCATAAGAAATAATGGAAGCTCAGATGATTCGTTCCACAGCCCCAAAATATTCACATAAAACTGATCACAATACTGTGATATGATACAGAACCATAAAGAAAATACAAAATATAAAGAAAAATAAACAAATTAACCTGCACTTATCTTTGAAAACCTTCGTGGCTGGTGTGAGGGAGACGAGAGGAGGCTTATGGTGTAGGATGACTTTCACTATTAGTAACGGAATTACTGCTACCCATTAGCTCAATGGAATCCTTTTCTTCTCATGCAACTTGTAACAAGAAACCTTTCCAACGACCTAGAATGAAGCAAAGCTTATTCCTCGCCTTCGTCTTGTATGGAAAAGCAAAGGACTGTCTGTAGGTGCTTTGAAGTGACAAAAATACACTTGTGCCCATTGTGGGCACCTTCCAACGTCCTGAAAAATCACTGATTTCTGCCAAACACCGCAGCCTGAGACTGAGCATCCGAGCATGGGAGATGACCACCCACAATCCCGCAGTGAGAGAGAGAGAAGAACCATTGGCTCAGTTGTGATCATGTGCCATTCAAGGTCATGTACTACTCGTATTGCAAGACATCGCTCGTTTATCAAGTTAAAACCTATTAGAAATGTTTGCTCGTCTTGCGGAACCTCGCAGAACGAGTTACTCGCGATCTGGTAATTTTACTGTATGTGTGTGTGCGCACACATGCACAAAATAAAGTTACTTTTAACAGATTCTTCCAATCTGGCCATTCCGTAGGGAGAGCAGTCCACCCAAGATCAAGATGTCTGTTTGAAGTTCATTGATGTCAGGGAAGCATGGGATGGATCCTGGGCTTAGCGTACATCGTATGGATAGGGAGGCTAAGAGAATACACAAAGCGGGGTGCTGGAGAGCCAGCTTCCGGTTAACTATGGCACAGACCCCAGTGCTGGCTGGGAAGAAGAACTCACCAGAGCACTTAGACTGGAACCACCCCGTTGTTAGGGTCAGTCTCTGGGCTTCGTTGGAATTTACTGCCAAGGATCAGTGAGCTCTTCACCAGGCTCTGCATTTCTAAAGCATTTGCTTAAATGGGCGCAGACTTCAGAACAAGAGGTTGGAGTGTAAAGCCTAGATTTTCCTTCGTTTACAAGCCAGAGCAAGGACAGGTGTGGGGTTTTTTTTTGTTTGTTTTTGCTTTATTTATTTTGAGAGGGAGAGCGAGAGCACGAGCAGGGGAGGGGCAGAGAAAGGGAGAGAGAGAGGGAGAGAGATTGAGAATCCCACAGAGCCCGATGCGGGGCTCGAACTCACGGACCTGTGAGATCATGACGTGGGCGGAAATCAGGTGTCAGACACTCAACCGACTGAGCTACCCAGGCGCCCCAGGATAGGTGTCTTTTAAGATGTAGGTTGTTATTGTTATTTAACATGTTGTGAGGCCAGCAGGTTGGAAGACAGCTGCCATTGAAAATATGGTTTGCTACACTCAGCCCAAGAGAAAGGGCCGTGTGATGGGGGGCCTTGCGGAGAGGCACCGGGGTGGGTCAGGAGGCAGAAAGAGTGGGAGAAAAATGTGGGCAAGAGACTTTGGTGTATTTCCCACAGGAAAGAATGGTCAGTGTAATAAGCAAGCTTACCTGGCTGGTTTGAATAATTTCAGCAGGCTCTGGGGCACAGGGACCATCTCCAGTTGTCTGGTACCAGGGCCTGGGGTGATTAGGGCAGGGGGAAGTGGCCTGTGTAGTAAGAGCCCCCTAAAGGAGGTAGTTGGGGGTGTGAGCTCTGGGTTGGTTGGTTTGCACGTGGAAGGTATGTTCACACAGGCTAGTCAGGTACTGTCTGTAGGAGTTGGCTAGTCCTGGAAGAGATAGTCTCTCCAGAATCAGCAGGACCCCAAGAGTTATCTGAAAGTAATGTAGCATTGTGTGTGGAGCATATTCAAATAGAAGGGAAGGGGGGAAGGAGGGAAGGGAGGAAGGAAGAAAGGGGAGGGAAGGGAAGGAAAGGAAAGGAGAAAGGAAAGGGAACGAAGGAAGGAAAGGAAGGAAGGGAAGGGGAGGAAAGAAGGAAAGGAAAAGAGGGAAGGGAAGAGGGGAAGGGGGGAAGGGAGGAAGGGAGGAAGGAAGAGAGGGGAGGGAAGGGAAGGAAAGGAAAGGAGGAAGGAAGGGAAGGGGAGGAAAGAAGGGAAGGGAAGAGGGGAAGGGAGGAAGGAAGAAAGGAGAGGGAAGGAAAGGAAAGGAAAGGAGGAAGGAAAGGGAAGGAGGAAGGAAAGGGAAGGAAAGGAAGGAAGGAAAGGAAAGAAGGGAAGGGAAGAGGGGAAGGGAGGAAGGAAGAAAGGGGAGGGAAGGGAAGGAAAGGAAAGGAGAAAGGAAAGGGAACGAAGGAAGGAAAGGAAGGAAGGGAAGGGGAGGAAAGAAGGAAAGGAAAAGAGGGAAGGGAAGGGAAGAGGGGAAGGGAGGAAGGAAGAGAGGGGAGGGAAGGGAAGGAAAGGAAAGGAGGAAGGAAGGAAAGGAAAGGAGGAAGGAAAGGGAAGGAAAGGAAGGAAGGGAAGGAAAGAGGAGAAGGGAGGAAGGAAGAAAGGAGAGGGAAGGGAAGGAAAGGAAAGGAGGAAGGAAAGGGAAGGAGGAAGGAAAGGGAAGGAAAGGAAAGCAGGGAAGGGAAGAGGGGAAGGGAGGAAGGAAGAAAGGGGAGGGAAGGGAAGGAAAGGAAGGAAGGGAAGGAAAGGAAGGGGAGGAAAGGAAGGAAGGGAAGGGGAGGAAAGGAAGGAAGGGAAGGGAGGAAGGAAGAAAGGGAAGGGAAGGAAAGGAGGAAGGAAAGGGAAGGAGGAAGGAAAGGAAGGAAGGGAAGGGAAGGAGAGAAGGAAAGGAAGATACAGAAAGTAAAAGGACATGATTAATAGATGGTGATAAGGATGCAAGCGTTGTGCCTTTCAAGGTTTTCTGCATCTTTGCTATTAAGGCTGAATTTGCTGGCAGGCTTTGGAAGTCTTTCTTGGATATGCTACCCTTTGATGACGGTTTTGCGGGAGCCATTTGGGGTAAATTTTGGCACAGTAATTGCGAAGTCCCTCTTCTCTTCCTTTCAGGCAAGAAGGGTACTGGAAAGTTCTTTCTGTGTATTTGGATCTCCTCAACTGATTCTTTGTTGGTAACTTCCGCCCTATCCCCCTTCAGGCTGTGTCTCTGGTTGGGCACAGAATTTTAGCCCAGGTGTCCCTGTGTTGGTTTTGCATGTTCACTGGCTCATGCGATTTTGTGTTTGATGTTTCACTTGCCACAGGACCACCTCGAAAGCCTGTTATGGTGTGGTCCACTTACCGCCCAGAAAAGTGGTTCTTTTCTAAAGATCCATGGAGTTGCATTGCCGCTATCTGAGCTGAATTTTCATTTGGGGGGGGGGGGGGGGGTTGGACTTAGATGCCTGCTTTTTCTATTTTGGTTCTGCTGGTTAGAGCTTTAGAAAAATGCTCTTAAAAGTTTACCTTGACATTTTTTTATGAGATTTTTTTTTTAACGTTTTTTATTTATTTTTGAGACAGAGGGAGACAGAGCATGAACGGGGGAGGGGCAGAGAGAGAGGGAGGCACAGAATCGGAAACAGGCTCCAGGCTCTGAGCCATCAGCCCAGAGCCTGACGCGGGGCTCGAACTCACGGACCACGAGATCGTGACCTGAGCCGAAGTCGGACGCTTAACCGACTGAGCCACCCAGGCGCCCCTACCTTGACATTTTTTTAATGTTTATTTATTTTTGAGAGACAGAGAGAGACAGTGTGAGCTGCGGAGGGGCAGAGGGAGAGGGAGACACAGAATCCGAAGCAGGCTCCAGGCTCTGAGCTGTCAGCACAGAGCCCAAAGTGGGGCTCAAACCCACGACCCACGTGATCATGACCTCAGCCGAAGTCTCATGACCTTAACCGACTGAGCCACCCAGGCACCCCCTGAGCAAGTTAATTTTACTGGGACTCAGGTCCCCCTGAAAAGTGGGACCTACTTCAGAGGATTGTGGTGGGGATTAATTCAAATAACATGACCCGCCGCCCTTCTCAAAATGATCTTGGTATCCCCTGTGGGCACGGTGTCCTGTCCTGGGAAATGGACAGACCCAAAGGATGAATAAGCCACCTCTTGCCAGAATGTCAATTAAACCTGGAAACTGGCTGGGGAGGGGAGGGGGATGTATTGTTTAAATACGAGCAGATCTGTTCCATGAGCTCCACCTTAGTTCTTAAGGACAGACTCAGTGTAGTCAAGAAATGGCACCTTTGGGGGACAGCCAGCTTCAGTCCTGCCCTCGGAGCCCCTGGCATTACTGCTTTGCCATTAGGAGCATCTCTGTGGAAGAGTGTGAGCAGCACTGAAAAGAGTCCACCATAGTCCATGCCAGTATAGCTCAGTCTCAGTTAACCTCCCATCCTTGTTTTAGAAAGTATCCGGGTACGTTTCCCCGGCATGTCCTTGATATCACCTCTTGGGCATGGCCAACATTGGGATCGCCGTCTTCCCTACCAACCTGCTTCTCATCCTGTGTACCCCCCACCCGAGCGATCAACAGCAGCGTCCATTCAGCGATGCACGTCAGGAACCAAGCAGTCGCCCCGGACCCCTCTCTTTCCTTCCTGTCCTCAGCTTGATGCCGAGGCAACGTTGCCCCCTTCCTGTGACTTGAATGCACCCTTTGCCTGCATCTCCGTCACCAGCGTTTTGGTGCAAGTGACCGTCATCTCCTGCCTTAGACGAGGTGATCCCCTACAACTGGCCTCCCTCCAACCTGCTTCCCACATTGACGTGGGCATTGATCTTTCAGATACCCAACTCTGACCGTTTATTCCCATTGCCCTTAGAATAACATGGTCCTTGAGGCCCTGCGTGGCCCAGCACCCCCGCCCCCCGCCATCCCTCTGTCTGCATCTCGAGTCCTCTACCTGGTGCTGGTGGCTGTAGTAACATGGGTTGCTTTCTCTCCACCAATGGTGGCATGATTCCTCCATCGGGGGGGCCAGTGCCCAGCTTGCTGTATGTCTGGAGTGTTCCCCTCAGCCCCTACGTGACTGCCCTTTGCCAAGATAACATTTGTTCACCTCTCAAATTCAGCCTGTGGGTCTCTTCCTCAGAAAAGCCTTTTCTCATGGCCCAGTGAGGGAGGCTATCGACCACACGTCGGGCAGAACGTGTCCCTTTCTTTAAACAGGACTTCCCTCAGTTTGTAACCCTACATTAGGTGATACTATCTGATGACCGTCTGAACCACGTCTTAGTCTGCCAACTCTGTGAAAGGAAGGACCGTCCCTTCGCTCACCATCGTCTCCAGCCCCTGGCAGAGCGCCTTTCGCCACGGGCAGGGGTCTGTCGTCCGTGAATGAGCACGCGTGACAGCCGAGGTCCGCGTGGTTGGCCTGGGAGCACCCACATTCTACGGAAAGTGCCACCGCAGTTCACCAAGCCCATCTCTTTGCCCACCGTGCTGCAGATACTTCCTTTAATGCTGGGCGTCAGGTCCTTCCGCTGGGAAAAGCCCCCGGGAAGCCTCATTTTGTTTCAAAGAAATCTGTTCAATTTGTGGCTCAGTATAGGACGGGCCAAGCACCCCTTTCTGCGTGCCTCCCGCACGGCTTCACATCACCCAGAGGATCTTTTCACAAAGTCCTTGCTTAAAAACCCTGCTTCACGTGGCCTATCCAGTCTTTTCCCACTGCACCACTAGCAAATCTTGGCTTAAAAGCAGGCGGAACTTCCCAACCTAGCCGCCCGCAGTTGTCTCTTCCTTCTCTGGAGGTTCCTCTTGGGCACAGAGAACGTCTCTGTACCCTCCTGCCACCTCATCATGCCATCCGATATGAGTCCTAAAACTCCAGCCCCCAAAACAAGCTCTCCTCCGGTGACTCCTTCACCCACCTTTGTGGCGTGACCTTCGTAACAGCCCTCCTGCCCTCACTTCGGGGGGTATATATTTCTACGTTTCCATGTTATCATTAACCTGTTCTCAGTAAGCTATACGCGAGTGCAGTCTAACCTGGTGTTTTTTCTCTTGTCTCATATCCCTGAATTCACTAGACGTGAAGAGAACGTTAGAATATTTTTAAAAGAGTAAGTCCCCAAATCTATAAAAAAGGGATTTTCAACCTTGATATGACCCAATAACCCAGTGAGCTTTTTATTCCAATATAGGTCTTCAGGTCCTACCCTGGACCTATTAAATCGGAGAAGCTGGGGCTGAGGTGTCAGTGTTTTCTCAGAGAGGCAAAGTGACTTGACCAAGGTCACACAGCTCGTAGGTGACAGCATCACAGTCCCCGTTTCCTTGCTTGCTTTCTAGCGTTTCCTCATATTCTTCGGACTAAATTCTACTGAACTCTGTGTAATTAATCTGTATCTAAATTTGCATAAAAGTTTCCTTATTTTATAACTTCCCCCCCCATAACTGTGTGTCCAAAGGATGTGGAGAGTCTCAAGGTGACAAAAGCAAACAAAATAACGTCTCACCTCCTTTACCCACTGTTCACCCAGAAACAGGGATGCCAGCTGCTGGGGGGGCGGGGGGGGGGGCTCTCTCGCTCGCTTCCGTGGGCTCTCCTGACCTGCCCAGCCTGGCCTTGAGCCACAAGCCTGCCCTTTGGGCGGCCACTCACTCTTCCACTCCTGGGCTGTGTTTTCACTCGAATTGCCCTCTGTCATGCCCACTGAATCTGAGAGAAACGCTCCCTCTTCGCTCCTCCAGCCCCACCTGCCTGAGTGTTTGGCTCAGATGAGCAGCTGAGTCACGGTAGATGTGCATTTCATAACTGGGCAGCTCACAGGTCGCTTGCCTGCTTGGGTTTGGAGCCTAAGACAGGAGAGTGATGGGCATCTGTACCGTGGGGGTGGGGGTGGAGTCCCCCTACCACCTGCCTCCATTTCAACCCAGAGAGTTTGCAGGAGATATTTTCAAACTTTTTTTTTTTTAGTAGCTGGGAAGGAAAAGAAAAAATCCTCAGTGACATCTATATAATCTACATAATTTAAAAAAAAAAAGAGAAGAAGGAAGGAAAGGAAGGAAGGAAGGAAAGGAGGGAAGGAAAGGAATGGAAGGAAGGAAGAGGAAAGGAAAGGAAACGAGGGAGGGAGGGAGGGAGGGAGGGAGGAAGGAAGGAAGGAAGGAAGGAAGGAAGGAAGGAAGGAAGGAAGGAAGGAAGGAAGGAAGGAAGGAAGGAAGGAAGGAAAAGCAATCCCACCTACGAGGAACGGCCCGAGTCAGGGAGATACGCTGTGACACACAAGTTGAGCCGACCTTGGAGGTAGCATTCCTGGCTTTGAATCCTGGCTCCTCTTCTCAGGAGTCTTGCGGCTCTGACGAGTTGTTGAATTTCTCTGTGCTACAGATTACAACGCCGTAAAGTGGGGTGAAATGAAATGAAATACAAGTGCCTACCCCTTAAGTAGTTTGAAGCTTGCTTTGAAGATTAAACGAAATAATCTGAGTGAAATGCTTGTTCTCCTGTCAAAACATGTTAACAGGTCTCAGTAACTGACATTAATAAAACAGTAACTTACAGAAGCTTCTCCGGATGTTACTTTTTAATACATATTAACATTTGATTCCTCTGAAAAAGTCTTTGTTACTGACCCACACTTGCTTCTCTGTGTTTTTGCTTGTAGCCCTGGAAAGGAAAATATCAATGAGGCAAAGCAGAGAGGAGCTTATAAAACGAGGGGTTCTGAAGGAAATCTATGATAAAGGTAAGGGGGACTGGTCCCCTCCACAGGGCCCAGAAAGCCACGTGTGGAATCTGTGTGCGTGTTTCTCGGAATTGGGTTCCGTTTTCTGCATCACTTTGTCAGGATTTGAACCTCTCACACCCCCGACAGTTCTGGAGAGAAAAGAGAATTTTGCAGACCACTCCAAAGCTCTCAGTATTATATCAGCAGAGAGAAATCAAGCTCCCTTTTTCACACCATTGGAACTAAACCACGGGATGCTGTGAAAAAATGATGTGGCTGCAGGAATGATGCGGGTTACTGGTTGGGAGCCTGTGGGTGTTCGAATACACACAGCTGGGGTGAAGTTAATTGCGGAGGCTCTTTCGGGCACTAGGGGTTCCCAAGACAAATGTTAAAAACCTACAGGCATCTAGAATTTCCTTAACAGATTTTTTTTTTTTTTACTGACAGTCTGTCTTGCCACAATAAAAGAAGTCAAAGTGGCAAAAATTAGAAAATACGGCCGCACACCTAAGATATTTCAAATGATAATATTGACAGTAATACAGATGCTCTGTGAATGTATCCACAGGTGTTTGCCAGTGAATACTATGTGTCTTTTGCTTATTGAATGACTGTCTTTAAATATAAATGTATGCAGTGGTTTTATATTAGGTATTCTTTATTTTTATTTTTTAACAGATTTGCTTTTTTTTTTTTTAATTTGTTAATGCTTATTTTTGAGAGAAAGAGAGACACAGAATGCATGTGGGGGAGGGGCAGAGAGAGAGGGAGACGCAGAATAGGAAGCAGGCTCCGGGCTCTGAGCTGTCAGCACAGAGCCCGACGCGGGGCTCGAACTCACGGACCGCGAGGTCATGACCTGAGCTGAAGTTGGATGCTTCACCGACTGAGCCACCCAGGCGCCCCAAAGAGCTTTGCTGTTTTTAATTAGGTTTCTCTCCTTCTCCATCCCCCCGCCTACTCTCTCTCCCCTCCCCTCCCCTCCTGTCCTCTCCTTCCTTTGCCTCTTTCCCTTCCACTCTCCCCGTTAAGACTCTTGGTGAAATGACAAACTGTCATCGTCCAGTCTTGATACAGGAATCACCAGTAATTGTTTCAAGTCTTATCACTGTTTGAAGCTGGTGTTAAACGGTGGGCCAGATTATTAACGCACATATTCTCCTCTAAAAAGGGATTCTGGGGCGCCTGGGTGGCTCAGTCGGTTAAGCGTCTGACTTCGGCTCAGGTCATGATCTCGCGGTCCGTGAGTTCGAGCCCTGCGTCGGGCTCCGTGCTGACAGCTCAGAGCCTGGAGCCCGCTTTGGATTCTGTGTCTCCCTCTCTCTCTGCCCCTCTCCCACTTACGCACGCACGCTCTCTCAAGAATAAAGAACAAAAAAAATTTTTTTAATGCCTGCTCAGATCCAGTTAAATGACCCCTTCCCCTCCCTCCTACCTTCCCGCAGCCCTTCTCTCTCTTCCTGTTAACCTTCAGGAATACTCAACAGAATATATTTAACTGTACTGCTTATTGTTCCCATCACACCCGATAACTGGGTTAGGGTAAGCATTGCCCAAGAAACTTCTGACGTAACCAAAGACGCCATGGGTCGTTGCAGCCAAAGCCTCGTTTTCTAGAGACAGAAATGGTGGTGTTGAGGCCGGGGCCTCAGATGGTTTTCCCGTTTGCTTCGTTGTGGGTGCTCAGTAGCGGGTAGTGGAGGAAAGGACCGGTTTAGCCTCCACTTGTCGGCACAGCTTCCCCACTCGTTTGTCTGTGCATTGTCACTGTCTGTGCTCCTCTGTTTAGTTGTTGGCTGCCTTTCCTTGCTAGCGTGGATGCTCCAGGAGAACACGGACCTCAGAGGCTTACCGCCAGGCCCCCCAGCCTCCGATAGTGCTTGAGAGAGACAAGGCTCGCAAACGTATTTATCGCTTGGATGAAGGGAAGAGGAGAAGAAGAGAGGGACTAAAACTAGAAATCCGGTTGCACACAGAACACGCACAAGCTTGTATCTGCTCTGGGTTTTTTCCGATGGGAAGCATCCATTTGTGTCACCGCGGACGTTAATCTTGTTACCTCGTGTCGTATCAGCTGTGAGGGACGTGGGCCCTGTCGTCAGATTGCTGGTCCCACTCCAGTTCCACTCCTGACCAGCTGTGCAACCTCAGTCGCACTGCTTACCTTCTCTGGGCTTCTGTCTGAATTGGACGAAGACCGCGGGGATGATGTCGTGTCAGCGAGGATTACGGAAGATGGCACCTGGACGTTGGTTTGCGAGGGCTGCCGTGACAGAGCGGCCCAGACTGAGTGGCTTACGCAACAGAGATGTGCTTTCTCACGGACCTGGAGACTGGAAGTCTGAGATCGTGACGTCAGCAGGACTGATTTCTGGAGTGGTCTCTCTGCTTGGCTTGCGGATGACTGCCTTCGCATATGGCCCTTCCTCTTGCTCACACGCTCCTGGTGTCCCTTCCTCTTCACAGAAGGACGCCAGCCCTGTTGGATTAGGGCCCCACCCTTGTGACCTCATTTAACCTTCATTATCTCCTTAAAGGCCCTTTCTCCAAATACAGTCACATTGACCGCTCGGGCTTTGGCATGAATTTCGGAGGTGGGGGAGGGGATCCAGTCCAGTCCATAACAACCTGTAGAATAAGCTGTCATCCCATAAATGCTCAAGAAGTGTTAGCGTACCATCATGAGGGGTCGTCATCATCCTTTATAGGTTCTGAGACCCTTTACATGCCGCACCCTCAGTCGGCAGGCGCAAGGGTTAGGAAGGAACATCCCTGCCCCCTCTTACCTAGAGGTGCAGGGTCCACCAACCCCTCCTACGGTGTGGGACCACTGACACGAGACCGCCCGGCCCCTCTCTCACGCCTCCGCTGAGGGTTTCCTGTCCTCCTCCCCTCTCCAGGACATCAGTCACCTTGCGGTAGCTGGGAGCCCGGTGGGTAGAACGCATAAGACTCTATCGCCGCGACCCGAGGGAACAGCAAGTGGCAAAGGGACTTTACTCGTTTTCCAAGTCGTGTGTTTCCAAGAGGCGTTTCCTGGACTTGGAGCAAGCATTCCATGTTGCCTGGCTGGTGACGCCTCGTGCCGCCTTCCTGTGTTAGCTCACGGCACTCGCGGGTCACCTGGCAGCGCGATGGGGTCCTCTGGGGAGGCACGGGCCCCGACAGCGGCCTGTTGGTTTGTAAATGACCGTGTCAGCCCATCGGGCCGTGCAGAGCCCACGAGGGCCGGCTTCTGTCCACACCGCGGCTACTGTCTGTCCGCGTGAGCTTGCTGATAACGGAGAGCCGTTTGTCCTTAGTTAGGTCGCTTTCCTCTTCCACCTTCTTTACGCTATTGATTTTTGCTTAATAATACCCCACTTGTCCGTAGAAAGTGTAAACGTAACCCGTGGGGACGTGAGATTTATCAAGACGCGGGCAGGGCAGACTCAGAATCGATGAGGTTTTATTACCCTTGACGGTTCTCCTCAGAATCCTTTGCATTTTGCTTAGCGGGTTAAAAATCCCAAACTGGTGCATAAGAAGTCAAATCCGGCAAAACGAGAGCTGGGGTGGAAGAAGGAAAAGTATCTCAAATGCCTGCAGGAGTGAGGTCAGGAATCCTTCATTTAATTTTTTTTTTTAATCTTTATTTATTTTTGAGAGAGAGAGAGAGAGAGAGAGAGACAGAGTGTGAGCAGGAGGAGGGGCAGAGAGAGGGAGACCCAGAATCTGAAGCAGGATCCAGGCTCTGGGCTGTCAGTACAGAGCCCGACGCAGGGCTCGAACTCACAAACCGTGAGATCGTGACCTGAGCCCAAACCAAGAGCCAGATACTTAACCAACTAAGCCCCCCAGGTGTCCCTACGTAGAAAGTTGTTTGGTTGTTTTTGTTTGGTTGGTTTTTTTTTTTTTTTTTTTAGTGTTTTTTATTTATTTTTGGAAGACTGCAAGCGGGGGAAGGGCAGAGCGTCTGAAGCGGGCTCTGTGCTGACAACAGCAAACCCGACATGGGGCCGGGACTCACGAACCGTGAGGTCATGACCTCAGCCGAAGTCCGGCGCTCAACCAACTGAACCACCCAGGCGCCCCCGACCTAAAAGTTTAAAATCAGAGAAAATGGTTTATTCTCTGGGTATATGGAGGCCACGTGAGAAAGCAGGACACTTGAAAAACTACATAAAAAGAGAATTTTTAGTTGTTAACCACGGTGTGGTAGGGATGTGAAATCATACATTCTTTTTCTCCCATTTTCCAAAATTTCCACAATATGGATGCAGCAGGTTGAGGGGGAACACAAGGTAAGCAATTAGAGGAGCCATTACCATTCCACTCATGGTGGAAAGTAATCTATAGTTTGATAGCTCATTTTTTTAAATGTTTATTTATTCTCGGGAGACAGAGAGAGCATGCGTGAGCATGGGAGGGGCAGAGAGAGGGACACAGAATCCAAAACAGGCTCCAGGCTCCAGGCTCCGAGCTGTCAGCACAGAGCCCGACGCGGGGCTCGAACTCAACATCCATGAGATCATGACCTGAGCCGAGGTCAGATACTTAACCGACTGAGCCACCCAGGCGCCCGTGATCGCCCATTTTTTAACTCTGTTTACCAACCTTGCGGCCTGTCTGTTTGAATCAGGAACTAAGGGTTCTCTTAGACTCCCTGGAACACCCCTTGGTTTATTCAACAAATTGGCACTGAGGGCCCCCTCCGTGCCACGTGGTCTCCCAGACCTTGAGCTACAGCGATCACCAAAACAGCAAAATCCTAACCTTCTCAGAGTTTATGTTCTACAAAAAGAAATAGGAAGTAATTAAATACGCATAGGGTATATCGTCAAGCAGTTGCAAGCTGTATGAAGAAAAACGAAGCGGCAGGGTAAAAAGATAAAGTCGTAAGTAGAGCCATGATTTAGACAAGTGCAGTCATGGAGGACTTCTGGAGGAGGTGATAGTGACACAGAGAAATTAAGTGCTCTGTGGCTGAAACCCACATTGGCCCTCCTGTCCTACTTCCACAAAACTGTAAATGGACTCAGTATGTTACTTTTAAAGCCTCTGTAGGGCATTTGCCTCTCTTGGTTTTCTGTAAATCAGAGCACATCGTCCCCTGCCCAGAGCCTGCCGTGGCTCTCCATTTCACTAGGAGATATTCCAAATCCCTGCGACAGCGTGCAAAGCCCTCTGCGATTTGCCCTCCAGCCCCTAAGTTTGCTTCAACTCCCTGGCCGTACCGCCTCATAACTACCTCTCGGTGACACATCTCTAGGCTCGCTTTCTAGCCCTCGAGGTTGACATTAGCCACTCCCTTTCCTGGAACCCTCTTCCCCCAGATAGCCATCCACATAGCTCCCCTCTTTTCAGGTCTTTGCTTAGATGTCACCTTCTCCTCGAAGCTCACCCTGCACCAACCAGATTTTACATGGCCACCTCCTTCCCTAGGTCCTGCGTCTCCTGCCCCTGCTCTGCTGTTTTCTGTCTTTTGTTAGTTTCTGTCTCTTACCACCTTCAAACGGGCTCTAGAAGTAAGTTATTTATTGTGTTACCCTTTTTGCCATCTGTCTCTTCTCACTGAAATGGAAGTTCCACCAGGCGGGGCATCGGGTCTTGTCTGGTTTGTTCATGGATGGAGCCTGAGAGCCTCCAACAGCACCTGGCACGTAGCTGATGTTCAGTAAACGTGTGTTGGGAGAACAGTACGTGCCAACCAGAAGCTGGCTCTCCAGGTTCACACCACTTGCTTTATTCGCTGTTGCTGGTGAACCTCCCAGTTCTCTGATCCCCCTTGTTTATTCAGCTTTATGGTCCATGAAACTTTATGGCCAGTTATTTAAATAGGCAAGAACAGATTATGTATATTTATGTAGATGGGTGCTAAATACTCCACTTTCATATAGTGGCTTTTTAAAAAAACTTTTAACATTGATTTATTTTTGAGAGTGAGAGAGAGAGAGAGAACGCAAATGGGGAAGGGGCAGAGAGAGAGAGGGAGACACAGGATCTGAAACAGACTCCAGGCTCTGAGCTGTCAGCACAGAGCCAGGCGTGGGGCTCGAACTCCCAAAATGTGAGATCATGACCTGAGCCGAAGTCGGACACTTAACTGACTGAGCCACCCAGGTGCCCCGGCATATAGTGGCTTTTAAGTGTTAAGGAGAAACATATCCTGACAACGGTGAACGGTTTGGCCATTAGTAAAATGGTGATGATATTTCTCTGACTTAGGAAGGCTCTCAGGAGGTCACCTGGTGTCCCTAGTGTTACTTTTCCAAAATAAAAATGAAGCAGGGGAAGCCACTTATTACCTTGTGGAACGGCACGCGGCCAGTGGGCGTGCACTCTTAAAACCCCCGCTAAGACTGTGTGTCCTCCGTTTGGAATTTACAGGAACACCGAAAAAACTTTGTTGTAACATGTTGCCAGTTGGTAGTCAGACGATCTGAGTAAGTGGTGCTGTTAGCGCCATTGAAAATAATCTCTGCAAAGAAACATAATGCGGGATTTAAAGGATGTTAGGGTCGGGACACCTGGGTGGCTCAGTCGGTTAAGCATCCACCTTCAGCTCAGGTCATGACCTCACAGTTTAGGAGTTCGAGCCCCCGCGCCGGGTGCTGTGCTGACAGCTTAGAGACTGGAGCCTGCTGTGGAGTCTGTGTTTCCTTCTCTCTGTGTCCCTCCCCCACGCTCGCTCGCTCTCTCTCTCAAAAAAAAAAAATTAAAGAATGTTAGGGTTAATAGTGGCGACTGTAGTGGATTTTCCCCGAGACCTCAGTCCTCCCTCAGGGTGACCCTCTCCATACAGGGTGGGCGTGGGATTTATATGGCAGTTGTCAGGGGGGCAAGACAGGGAAGGGAGACCACCTCCCTGCTGTGGCATGATACATCGCGCCTGCATGGGACACACATCCACACCCTAAGGGGGAACAGGACACCAGAATGTGCAAGCAGGTAGCTCAGACCACGGCAGCTCTCCTGGGAGTCTCCACGGAGATCCCGCCGAGACCCCGGGAAGGAGAGGGCCCCCCAAGGAGAGGAAGGAAGAACGGGGCGGGGTGGGGGGGGGGCACGTCAGCAGAACGGACTGGGAGCATCTCTACTGCCCACTGTGTGCTGGGAATTAGAGATAACATTTCCCAGCACATAACAGAGTGCCCCGAAGTGTGCTCTCTTCCTTCACTGAGTGAGAGCGACATCGTGGAAGGTGTCATTTTTCATTATAAGCACAAAGAGAAGCTCCCTGAAATGGACAACTCTTTTATGCAAGAGGCTGCGTTTTCCCTTGTCTGGCATTCCAGAGAGAGAGAGACAGAGAAGCCTGATATTTACATTAAAAGGTCCTCGTATTTTAAAAATAAAAATAAAAATTCTCCAGCGGATCAGAGGAGACCAAACTGTACTAGGCTCAGCCCTTCTTAAGTCCCGTGTTTCTCTGTAACCCGGGCGCGTATGCTTCCCAAGTCGGAGTTTGTGGGAACTGCTTTTCACAGCCTCTGCCAGGCGCCATTAATGGGTCACATCCTGAGATGTTCCCATGCCTCTTGTGGAAGTGGCATCTTCCGAAAGCTGTGTGTAGAGTAGCGGTGTGGAAATCAAAGGAGGGTTTACCTTCAGTATCAGCGACATGTAATTGCCCTCCTAGCACCTCCGACCCCAGTACAGAGGAGTTTGCCCTAGCAGTTGGAAAGTGGTTTGAACAATAAAGAGAATGCGCAGAAGTTGTGATCAAAATTCTCTTAAGTAATAAGGTTCTTTCAAAAAAAAAAAAAAAATAGTCACCATCCCAAGCCAGAAAACTACGGAAATTATTATTACAGCCATGAGCAACCATCCCCAGTACATGTACTCCTCTCTCGTGTGCTTGTTGATCACCTGTTACGTTGCAGGTGCCATTCTGGGCACCAGGAATACTAAGGAGGGACAAGCCAGACTCCCCTGGCTGACAGAACCCACAGTCCTGGGAGTAGCGTTCAGGCACTCAGCAGTCAGGGCAAGTACAGGATGTCTGGGGGCAAGGGAAGCATCACCCACCCACGTCTGGAGACTTAGGGAGGGCATCTTGGAAGGAGGGGTATCGCAGAGGAAACCTGCAGTGTGATGAGATTTATCCTAGGGAAGCTGGATGGGTAAGGGGAATGTCAGAAGGGGAGGAACTAGCCCCCGAGGAGACACCGAGCTGGGGAAAAGGGAGGGAGACAGAGTGTGTGTCCAGCACGTCTGTAAGATGAGGGGGAGTTGGGGCAGATCGTGCAGACAGGAAAATGATATTCATTGTTTGTGCTTTATCCTGAGAGCAGTGAGGGGCTTTGGAAGGGTTTGCTGCATGATCGGATTTGCAGCCTCATCGCTCTGCCTATAGGGAACCAGAACTTGGAGGGAGCCCAAGACATGAGTCAGGGTGGCCAGATAGTGACTGTCGCCGGGATCCAGTGACCTGATTGCGGGGGTGGGCAGAAATGGGGGTGGCTGGGGGAGAGGACAGATTGAAGAATTAGAGGAGATGGAATCAGGAGGGTCCTGATTTCGGAGAGTGAAGGAGAGGGGGTAACCGTGGCAGCTACTCAGGATTCTGCGTTGGACAGAATCTGCGAGCAGATACAGGGACCATTCGCTGAGCTGGGGACCCAAGACCCAGTGAGCTTAAGACACAGAATATTGCCGTGGTTTGACCACACTGGGTGTGAGATACCCAAATGTCTAAATAGACTACTAAATATACAGATTGGAAAGCTCACGAGAGAGATCTGGGTTGGAAATGCAGGTTTGGAATAGTCGTATAAATAAATGGTCGTTAAGTCATGTGAGTTGACGATGGCTCTGGAAGAAGTTGGAGTAGGGGGACATAACTGGTCCTGATAGAAAACCCCATGGAACCCCAACATTAAATCATCTAGGAGTAAAGCAAAAATGGCCTGGGGTTAAGAAAGACCCTCAAAGACTGAGAAGTGGACAGAAAAATAGGAAGTAAAACCAGAAATGTGTATCAGTATGGAAGCCAAGACAAGGGGCAGTGGTTTGAGGGAAAATGGTCTGAAGTGTCGAATACAGACACGCCCACTAAGATAGAGTCCAAGAAGTGTCCGTTTGATTATTTTTATGCTGTTTAATTGTAGGCTTTTAAATGACCTGTGAAGCCAACGCGCGACCAACAGAGTGAACGTTAAAATGCTTCTGTTTTCCGTTAACAAAAACTTAAGGAGGGTGAAGCAGTAAGCAAAATCAGACCAACGGTCTTTGTTTGTTTTGTCCTCTGTGGTATTCCTAATGCCTTGAGCAATGCTTGGCATTTCTTGGTGCTTATTTAATACTTTTTGCATGAATGAGTTGAGTGAGTGAATGAATCTCCCATTATAAAGCCCAGTAGTAGGACAGCTCTGAGGCTGGTTAATTCAGCAGTTCAATAACATGGCTAAGGGATGCCATCATCAGGCTGGACGCTTTGTGGTAACAACATGGCTGCACTAATTCCAGCATCACATAGAGACACAGCGTCCGGAGGAAAGAGTGAGTGAATCAAGGGGCACCTGGGTGGCTCGGTTGGTTAAGCGTCCGACTCTTGGTTTCGGCTCAGGTCACGACATCATGGTTCTTGAGTTTGTGGCCTGTATTGAGCTCCATGCTGCCTGCATGGAAACTGCTTTAGGTTCTCTCTCTCCCTCTCTGCCCCTCCTCAACTCACTCACTCACTCACTCTCTTTCTCTCTCTCTCAAAATAAGTAAACAAAATTTAAGAAAAAAGAAAAGAAAGCCCTTCCTGATTTGCCCAGGACTTGCGTAGATGTAGACAAGTAAGCATTCAACCTCGATCCCCATGTAAATATCTGCAAACCAGCAACACTCAGCTGGGAGATCCACACCCAGGATCCCGGTCCCCGCTCTCTATTCTTCTGGGCAAACAAGGCACAGGGAAACTTTTCATCTCCCAGGACTCTGCTTTCAGAATGCAACCCCAGGACCCTGACTGTTCCATCCCCTCCGGCAACCCTCCGTTTGTTCTCTGTGTTGAAGAGTCTCTTATGGTTTGCCTCCCTCTGTTCTTATCTTATTTTTCCTTCCCTTCCCCTCTGTTCATCTGTTTTTTTCTCAAATTCCACATGAGTGAAATCCTATGATACCAGTCTTTCTCTGACTTATTTCACTTAGCACAATCCCCTCTCGTTCCATCCACATTGTTGCAAATGGCAGGATTTCATTCTTTTTCATCACTGAGTAGTGCTCCATTCTCTCTCTCTCTCTCTCTCTCTCTCTCTCTCTCTCTTTCATTTGGGCTCTTTCCATGCTTTGGCTGTTATTGATAGCACTGCTATAAACATTGGGGTGCATGGGCCCCTCCAAATCAGAATTTTTGTATCCTTTGGATAAATGCCTAGTAGTGCCATTGCTGGGTTGTAGGGTAGTTCTATTTTCAGTTTTTTGAGGAACCTCCATACTGTTCTCCAGAGCGGCTGCACCAGCTTACATTCCCACCAGCAGTGCAAGAGGATTCCCCTTTCTCCGCATCCTCGCCCAAATGTCTTGTTTTCTGTGTTGTTGGTTTTAGCCGTTCTGACTGGTGTGAGGTGGTATCTCATTGTGGTTTTGATTTGGATTTCCCTGATGATGAGTGATATTGAGCATCTTTTCATGGGTTGTCAGCCATCTGAATGTCTTGTTTGGAAAAGTGTCTGTTCACGTCTTCTGCCCATTTCTTCACTGGGTTGTTTGTTTTTTGGGTGTTGAGTTTGGTAAGCTCTTCTTCTTAGATGGTTGCCTTGCCCCAGTTGCCTTCCCTTCACTGGAGCCTAGACTCCCCCTAGTGCCACCGGGAGAGCTGAGGTTGTAAGGTTTTAGGACTTCTCCGAAGGCCATGCCCACCTCTGTAGCTCTTGGCTGCCGGTCTCAGGGCTCCTGCCATCCACACGTGCCCCAGAGCATGTCTTCACTCGCCAGCCCTCTCTTAATTTCTCTGAAGGAAATATTACCCATCAAACTGACCACTTACTGCCATCTGGACCAGGTTAGCAACATCATTTTACCTTCCTGGTTCTGGAAATGGGCTCGCTTTTGCATATTCATTAGGGCCATTATGGTGATTTTCAAGTGGGTTACGAGCAGTGCAGTTCAGTCGACTTTTCAGCCATAACAGAAATGTTTGTCATCATCCATCCTGGCCACCGCAGCAGCCTCCAGCCTCGCATGGTTATTGAGCACTTCAAGTGTGGCTGGTCTGACTGAGGGGAATTGCATTTTTGGTTTTATTGAGTTTTAACTAACTAAAAGTAGCCACATGTGGCCACGGGGTGCCCTTTTGGAGAACCGAGCTAGAGAAACAGAGCTACTTAGATCTAGAAGCCGCTTGCATTTCCCTCCCCAGCTCGAGTCATTGAGGATTTTGTTAAAATCTCAGCTTCTGGTTCCCACCTGGCCTGCTCCAGTAACCATGCAAGGCCTTTGCACGGCGCGGCATGATTCTGTGAGAGTCACGTGATTGTATAATAGCATAGGAGAGAAACGGTGACATCCCATTCATTTTATATTCAATCCCTGCCCCAGTTGCTTTTTTTTTTTTTTTTTTGGTATCCAAATGCTCAGGAAGAGCAAGATGGTAAATCCCCTTCTAGCTACAAACCTTGGGGCCCGAGTCGTTGTTTGCAAATAGTGGTCGGAGCCATGATACTTCATCAGGATAGATGATGTGAGAACGAGTGGGCTTTGGCATGAAGATGGGGGGAGAGGCAGAGTTATACCCAGTACAGATATAAGAAACAGCTCTGGGTGGGGGGACACCACAGCAATGACGCAACCATGCATTTGCAGTCCCGGCCAGCAACTGAGAATCCACATGAGCGATAGTGGGTTGACCATCCGGTCCAGTTCAGGCAGGAAACGCCGATAAATCCGACAGAAAACAGCTACAGAGAAGTGCAGCCCAAACAGGCTCCCCAAGGTCTGTGCCACTTTTGTGACAGGAAGTCATTGCACCTCATGTATTCAGTGGTTTAGGCAAAGGCCTCTTAATCATTTTAAAATAGGGTATCAAGTCCAGACCAGTAGCAACAACACAAAAGCGAGGTGGTTCTCCAAGCACAAAAGCATGTGCCGCTCCCTTCCATGTATGAAATTGTCCAGAGTATCACAGAACCAATTAGATTCTGAGATTGGAATACATCGTGTACAGATTTGCAAGGTGATAGGTTCAAAAGGACTCTGAGTTACGAAGATGCTTGTATCAGACAAAGGAGCCTCATGGCTTTTGCAAAATTGTTCCTCTGTATAAGCTGGCCAGAATAATCCAAAGACTTCTAGCTGTAAGCAGAGATAAAGTAGAAGATTCTTGTAAATTCCTAAAATACAGGTTCCCCGATCCTACAGACTCCTGAAGTGTTTGTCTTAAGTCCTGGTGATACACAGAGACTTTTAAACACACACACTCAAAATGACTGGTCCATGGTGGAAAAGAAAACCCACCAGAAGAGAGAGAGAAGAGACTCTAGGGTTTTTGTTCTGGCAAAGAAGAGGTTCAAGCCTTTTTAAATGCTCAGGAATCCAGTGCATTTGTTCCCAAACAGGCAGTGTTTAATAGGAATGTATTTCTTGCTGTGTATGTTTAAAGTTCTACAAAATGTTATCTGTAGCACCGTTTAGTTTAATTACAGCTATTCCCTGAACTCAGGCAAACTGAAGAAAATAATCTCCAACGAAAGTTGACAAATGCCAGGGGAGCCATTTCTGACTTCTTAGGTTTAAGGCTTTTAACCTTTCAATAAAACCCTTAGATAAATTATTTCTTAGCTAACTGTTGCTTGGCAGATCATCTGACCAGGAGAGCAGCTAGTGGCTTTGACTTGCAATGATCTAAAAGGTTATTGGGATTAACGGAAGCTTTGCCAAAAGCCTCTATGTTGTTCTAAAGTGAAACCTTTGTGGGTTTCAAAACAATGGCTCTACCCCCTTTGTGGGTGGATTTTTCCCTACTCTAGTGGAAAAAAATATATCAGTGTCAAAAAAAAAAAAGATGTTGACGAAGTCTGTGTTTTGTGGCTTATTAATATTAGGTCCACCACCCGAGAAACATTTCTTGGAAAAGCACCTTCACGTTGAACTCATCAGCCACTCGGCGCAGGTGCCTTTTTGGGTCAAAGAGCATGTCTGGGGAGCTAGAATGAGAACATGGCATAGACTGAACAATAGCTCTGGTCTCAAAGGGGAAAAAACAGGAAATTCTTGCATTAGGCTCCTCGTACGTACGTGTCTTCACAAAGGTAATGATTTGCTGTAATGTACGTAGCTTCGCTTTCAGGGTTTGCTTTAGTGATAGCCCTTGGGGACCACCAGTACACGAAAATGTGTTTGAATTTTCACAAGCTGCGTGTATAGGTTCTACAAGTTTGCCTTAGCAACAGTGATGCAGTTTACTGTTCCTCCTGTTTCCAGCCTGAGATTGCTACATGATGCTTCTCTTACGCTGTCATTTTTCTTTCCCCTTGACGCCTAAACGTAGTCTCCATTTCATGATGTCATTCACTTTTCTTCTCTATTGTATGTCCTTCACAGTAACAGAATTGGAATTCTAACTATGACATCTACATGACTTACTTATAAAGGATTGCTACGGTGTTCTTTTGCCATCCTTAAGGAACTAAAATTTCCAAATAAGTCGTTTTAAATGAGATCACACAGTCTCACCACTTACTAGCTCATCACCTACCGATTATGGGATTCTACACAAGTCATTGAAACCATCTGGTGTTCACTTTCCTTTATACAGCGAAGATAATCTTGGAACCAACCCCATAGAATTGTTTTAGGTATACATTAAGTGAACAAGTACCTGGATCATAATAAATTCCCAAAATATTATTTAAGGGGCTGTTATTATATATATTTAATGTATAATTATAATATATATTAAAAACATATATAATATAAATATATATAATATATAATTATATATATAACATCTGTCATTGTACTTGACATTGAAGATGCTCCAAAATGCTTAAAAATGTTTCTTTGACCATCCCTTTCACTGTCTGTCCCATTTCCCCCCCTTGTTTGTCTACTGAATCTAGTGGCTTTGTATGTAGTGCACAGGCTTCTAGCTCTATGCTAACACTTTGCTTAACAGTTTTTTTTTAATAAAAATATAAGACCTTATTAGCAAACAACGAGCCTGAAATCCATCAGCGTACTTCCTGGTTCTTGCTGTGATATGCCCACCTAGAGTAAGTCAGACAAGGAAAAGGAAACTGAAGTGGAAAATGGTTTGCTGGTTAGGCTTATTTGCAAGTTTTGGGGAGAACTTGTTCTCATTTCTTACAACTGCCCGACACATAACGCTTTGGTCTGGAAGGACGCTGGGCACCAACACAGTAGTCCTTTTTTGTTTTCGAGGGGCAGAAACTGAAGTCCCAGACGCTGAGTCACTTGTGGCAAGCTAGCGATGACAAAAACGAGAACGTGGCGCCCCCCCCACGCTCAGAGTCTGGCTCCTTTGCATGATACCTGCTGCTCCCCTCTCCCCGCCCAGCCCTCCTGAGATTGAGTTAGGAATGCTCACAGTGCATTGCTGTTTGCCGACATACGGACAGCATGGTTTGTAACACCATTCTTCCTGTCACCTTCCTATTTATTTATTTGTCTATCTGCCTACCTACCTAACCTACCTACCTACCTAAGATAGAAAAGCCTTCTCTTCCCTTGAGACTCCAGCCTCTTCTCAGGTTCTGCAGGGTCCGATATTAGGACTCTTGATAAAGGCTAGTGTAGAGGAGGTCATTAACGGGCCTGACAACTTTCTACTCACGCCCTCCCCCCAAGCCTAGACCTCACATCAGTCCACCAAGAAGAAAGTCCGAGTCCTGGATCAACGCTGGCCCAAGGTGGCCAGGGAACAATGCAGAGTAAAGCCCCCAGTGCTCACCATTGGGGTAGGTTCACTCCCCCTAGTGGGAGAAACAGGGACCTAGCTATGAGCTCACTGCAGAGAAGAAAGGGTAAGAAGCCAGGCAGGAAAAAAAAAAAAAAAAAAGAGGGCTTAGGGGAAATCCACGCACTCATAAGAAACCAGAAGTGTGAGGAAGGGGTTTTTCCCTCCAACAAAAACTATTATTTTTTTATTTAATGTAACAAGGCACCACGCGATTGGTGTGTGTGTTTACAAATGTAAGCACCTTTACAGAAAAGAAGTTAATGATCACTAAACTCTCCTTCTTGTCTTGCCAAGTTTACACCAGAACTTTGCCACCCTGCATCCGTATTTCATTTTGATTTTCTCCTGAGCCACGTGTACAAACTGTCCTCCATTCCTGCTTCTGTACTTGACATGATTTCAGACCCATGTTTTTAAAATGTTTATTTACTTTTTGAGAGAGAGAGAGAGCGAGAGAAGGGCAGAGAGAGAGACACACACAGAATCCGAAGCAGGCTTCAGGCTCCAAGCTGTCAGCACAGAGCCCGACACGGGGCTGGAACCCACAAACTGCAAGATCACGACCTGAGCCAAAGTCAGTGGCTTAACCGACTGAACCATCCAGGTGTCCCCAGACCCATTTTTTAATGTCTGGGCATCACCCACATGGTCATTTCATTTGCGTTTCTTTCCTTCCCAGCAAGTATCTGCATCTCACAAGTGGCCTGTGGAACACTTCCATTTGTTTGTACAAATACTCTTCGTTCTTGGAAGAGTCGGTTTTTTATTAGCCGTGTTTGGCTCATGTTTCTCCACGACACTGCTCTTTTTCTTACATTTGGTGTATAGCTTTTTATTTGGCAGATTGAAAATCAAAAAGTTTTGTGAGTCAGTCAAAAGCTCTCCATCTGGCTTCCCTCTTACACAATCTGAATAAATAAATGTGTGTGCATATTTATTTCTACTATTCTAGTTTTGAAGTTTTATTTTTTTCATCCATGTGAAATGTGTTGCCATAATGGTTCAGTGTATAGGTATAAAGCAATTCTTTATTAAGTATGCTCCGTGCCTAGCGTGGAACCCAGCGCAGGACTTGAACTCGTGACCCAGAGATCAAGACCTGAGCTGAGATCAAGAGTTGGACGCTTAACGGACTGAGCCACCCAGACATCCTATAAAGCAATGTTTTTACACTCAGAGTCAACTATTATTTATTAAGTAAAGATAAGATGTCTTATCCAACTAGAAATACATTTTTAAAAATTTTGCTTAATGTTTATTTTTGAGAGAGAGACAGCATGAGCAGGGGAGGGGCAGAGAGAGAGGGAGACACAGAATCCGAAACAGGCTCCAGGCTCTGAGCTGTCAGCACAGAACCCAGTGCGGGGCTCGAACTCGTGGACGGCGAGATCATGACCTGAGCTGAAGTCGGATGCTTAACCGGCCCAAAAACAAAAAAAACATTTTTTAATGCATCTTTTGAACCAGTCCTCTGGAAGACAACTTTTACATAAATCTTACTTTCAGAACAGTAAAGAAAAATTCCACGTGAGAGGAAATCCTGAAGTCTGTGGCCTCCTGGGTTCTGAGCACAGGTCTTCTGTCTCCTTTCTGCCCTTCTTTTTCTTCATCTACTTCTCAGGGTTTGACTGCACTCTCGCTCCTTTGTCCCTCCTCGGATGCTGGTTCCTCAGTGCACCTGCGTTTCTGCATTTCTTTGTGTTCTTTTTAGCAATTGACTCCATGCCTGGCTTATGGGAGGGGAGGCAGGGCGGGCTGTGGTGAAGCTCCAGGGCTTGGGGGGGGGGGGGGGTGGCGCAGATGGGGCAGGGGTTTCTAAAAGTACCATAAGGAGCTGAAAGCCAATTTCTGCCTTACAAGGTCGTGCTGAGCGTTTGCAGTGTCTGGTTTCTGCTGCATGTTGTTAATTACAGACTCTCGACAGATGTTTGTCAACTGAATGAATTCATTCACTGACCCCTCTCCCTTCACTCTCCTTGATTTGGCTAACCTGACTCTACCAGCACCTTCCTTTCTTAGGTCTCACAAGGGGAAGAGGAGAACATGGCTGGCACAGTTTCCGTGGCCAGTTCTGTACCTTAGACCCACTGCTTTCTGTGTCTCATCTTTCAAGATTTATGACCTTGACTTGCACTCACGTCTGCCTTATTCTCTCTGCCACTTCTGTGACCTGATTTTCCCTTGTTAAATATGTTCGCATCTGGCTCACATTTTAACTTTCCACTCTGCCTTCCTGCTCTCCGCAGTCCCATATTCCTTTGTGACAAGTTCATATTCATGATCCATGGTTAGACAATGCAGCCTCCTGCTTTCTTGTCCTCTTTGCGGTTTACCAACAGCCTCTCTTCCCCATTTGCCGCACAGACAGCATTTCCTGCCCTTCGGGCATCGTGACAAGGCGCTGTTGTCATTCCAGGCTCCTTTGCCTGATTCCTAACCTCCAATCGTCTCCAAGAGTGGAACCCTGACCACCAAAGCAACTCCAGCATCCCACAAGAACTTGCTAGAGGTGCATACCCTCCATCCCACCGCAAACCTTCTGGCTCAGAAACTCTGGGGGCGGAGTCTAGCCACCTGCTTTAGCCTGCCTCCAGAAAACCACTGATGCCGGAGAAGCACCGCCTCGACCCCTCTGGTCTCATGTGCCTTCCACCTTCTCCTTGTTCACACTCCTCATTCTGGTAGGAAACTGCTGGGCACTTGTTGTGGGCCATTTTGAAGACCATTATTACAGATAATTTTAGAAGATCATGTAAAACATCAAAATAATTTCTAACATTCTATAGAGCAATGTAATTTCTAATATTATTTCTAATATCTAATATTAGTATAAGGAGCAAACTTTTTCTCATCCATGATAACAAGAGACAGTGATGTTCTGAATAGGGGTACCTGGATGGCTCCGTCGGTCAAGAGTCTGACCCTTGATTTCGGCTCAGATCTTGATCTCATGGTTCATGAGTTTGAGCCCTGCATTAGTGCAGAGCCTGCTTGAGATTCTCTCCCTCCCTCCCTCTCTCTCTCTGCCCCTCCCTTGCTCACTCGCTCACTGTCTGAAGGTACAAATGAAGGTACAAATAATCTGCAAGACTCCTGTTACTCAGGAGGGTTATGTTCTTTCTAAAAAAGAAAAACATTTTTTCTAATAATACTAATTAAAAGGGCCAGTAAAGAGACTAATAAATAGTTCTGGTAAATAGAAAGGACATGGAGAGTTATATATTCTTCAAACTAATCAAATTTGGAATTACTGAACATTAGGAATTCCCAGCTAGATATTGAGATATTAATACACATAAATTTCATCTATTGGGATCTCTCCTAAAAGGAGAGACTTCCTTTTTCTTTTTTTTTTTTTTTTTTGAGGTTTATATTGTTTTACTTCTGAATGCTTCTTTACAATTTAACCTTTTTAAAACCATGATTTGTGGGGCGCCTGGGTGGCTCAATCGGTTAAGCGTCCGACTTCGGCTCAGGTCATGATCTCGCGGTCCGTGAGTTCCAGCCCCGCGTCAGGCAGGCTCTGTGCTGACAGCTCAGAGCCTGGAGCCTGTTTCGGATTCTGTGTCTCCCTCTCTCTGCCCCTCCTCCATTCATGCTCTGTCTCTCTCGGTCTCAAAAATAAATAAACGTTAAAAAAAAAATTTAAAAAAAACCATGATTTGTATCATTTAATGAAAAACCATTTTTTAAATTTAAATTCAAGTTAGTTAAAATGCAGTGTAGTCTTGGCTTCAGGAGTAGAACCCAGTAATTCGGGGTGCCTGGGTGGCTCAGTTGGTTGGGTGTCCAGCTTTAGCTCAGGTCATGATCTCATGGTTTGTGAGTTCGAGCCCCGCATCAGGCTCTGTGCTGACAGTTTGGAGCCTAGAGCCTGCTTCAGATTCTGTGTCTCCCTCTCTCTCTGCCCCAACCTCCCCCACCCTCAAAAAAAAAAAATGCATTTAAGAGGGAAAAAAAAAAAGGAGCCTGGGGATTCATCTCTTACATATGACACCCAGTGCTCAGAAACTTCTTACTAGTCATGGCTCCGGAGGCAAAGGAAATAAAAGCAAAAGTGAACTCTTGGGAACTCCTCAAGACAAAAAGCTTCTGCACAGCGAAGGAAACAATATTTTTCCTTTTTTTTTTTTTTTTTTAAGTAGGCTCCACACCTAGCATGGAGCCCAACATGGAGCTTGAACTCATGACCCTGAGATCAACACCTGAGCTGAGATCAAAAGTCAGAGACATTCAACTGACTGAGCCACACAAGCACCCCTACAAGTGAAGAATTCTAATGACAGAAAAGACTTTATGCAGGGAGGTTTCTTCTTATCATAAAACACTAGAAATCCCTTTACGACCAGCCATAGGGAGATTGCTAAATAAATGCCAGTTTATTCATCCAATATAATCAGCAAGATGATAATTATGCAAATTAGAATGCTTATAATAGTAAAAAAAAAAAAAAGACAAAATCTGATGCATAGTAAGATTACAACTATGAAAAATATGTACAGAAGAATAAACTGTATCTGTTAGGGTGGTGATATCAATGTCTTATTTCTATTTTCTCTATTTTTAATTTTTTTAGTGGAAATGCATATTTGGAAATTATTACAGTGGAAGTCCCAAGATCGTTCCCTCTCCAAAGTGGTTTGGGCCTTTGTGACTTAGCAAAGGTACCTTTAATCTATGGGGACCTAAAGTTTTGGAGAGTTGTTGTGTCCCAAGGAGTGCTTCTCCATTAACCAGCCACGCCTCCAGCACTAAGCCACCTGCCTTGATGAAACTGAGATTCAGAGAGTCTAAGGAATCCAGTTATGTTGTGTCTTTTCCCCACTTCTGTTTCTATGGTTCTTTTTATCTGCTACAAAGGAACAGCAGTCATTTGATTCCACTGTTGTCCCAAAGAAGCAGAACTTGGCAATAGCACTGAAACCCCTCCTCCTCCGGTTGTCATACCCAGGACTTTCATTACACTGGGAGCATCAGAAGTCCAAGTGGTTTCCTAGAGATGCGTTCAACCGAACGGCAGCCGCGTCACTCATTATTCCACCACCTGGGAACCCAAAGCAGTCCTACTTCCCACGGCATTGGTGTGAACATGCTACATTAAAGCATGTTAAGGGGACTGGGGACCATCCCCTATGGGACGGCAATGCGTTAACTCACCCCGCAGCCCTTCCCTCCTGAAGACTCTCGGTTCAGCTGTGTACTTCCCATGGCCTTGTCCCTACGGTCTGCACTGCTCTTCTCTCATTAATGAGGAGTAGCCATCATTTGTTAATTACAATGATACTAACTACTCTACCATTCAGGGCATACAGAACGGCCAAATGAAAAAGAAAGGCGGAGGGGGGAGCCCCACAATCTTAAAGCATGTCGGTGCAATCATCTGCTTTGGGTGATTTTTTAGTATCCTGTGTTTTTCTACATTTATCCAAGATTCAGGTCAAATACCCTACGTCCTTGAACCGTATGCTGCTGAAACCTTTCTGTCTGTAGATTACATTGTTGAATGTACATTTCATCAGGCCAATTCTAACCCGGGGGGAAGGGGGCAGGCAAGACTCCTTCACCACCGCATATTGTTGCGTATAAAAATCAAGCCTTGGGAGGAGCATGGCCAAAGAAAAGGATTTATTGATACAAGATTAACCTTGGAGTCACTTCGCTGTTTCATTTCTACAAGTAAATCATCTTTTTTGCAGTTGTAAGGCAGGTCATTGCTTCGCGGGTTTCTGTGTTTCTGACTAAGCATAACTTAACAGCCTTTCATCTGGATGTTTATTCATCTTACTGGAACAGCTTTCAGTCCTTTTTAAAATTTAATTTGACTTTAATGCCTAGTTATTTAGGACTCCCCTGGGCTAGGATGAAATCACGCTGGGGGAATTTTGATTTGACAAATGGCCATTGTGCGGGAGCCTTTGATCCTCAACCAAGTGTTAACTGGCTGCCTGCCCCTTGCTTTGAGGGAGCTTAAAGCAAGATCAAAACCTGCTCACCCCCAAGGTGTGATCACTGGTGGACACTGGGAGAACTGGGGCACTTCCCAGCATCCTTACAAACCGCCTTGTAGTTTGGTCTGAAGCCCTCTGAGTGGTCACCACTCTATCCCTTGTAAGGTTAGAAGAAGGTGGGACCCTCCCACCAGCCAGTGAGGATTGGTCTCTATTGTCAGGAGGCGAGCCTGGGGGGGGGGGAGCTTTGAGCCCTTCTAAACATTTATCTACCTGGAGAAATGGGGTGTCAGCAGGAGGAAAGAGAAAAAAAAAGGATGAATTTTGCTTAGAGCCTTAGAGAACCCATTCTTCTGGTATTGAGCGGTATAGAAAGCCCTTTGTTCCCTAAAGTAGGAATTCTTATTCCTGGTTTTCCAGTCTCTGAGGCCTGCTCAGTTTTTCCAGGCTTTCCAAAATTATGAAGAAAAGTATATTTTAATTCACTTGCATTAAAAAAAAAAAAAACATACTAAGTACGGTGATTATGGTTAGAAAGATGGAGAAGCACGCAGGCAATTTGCTAGAGGTCACCGGAAATTGCTGCCCTCGTGGTCAGATGCCAGAGGTCTAAAATTAAAATGAGGGTCTGCAAAGCAAAAGAACAAGTGTAGATTTGCATCCTGCCCTCGGTAAAGATTGTTCAGAAACGTTTAGACTCAACTAGCAGATTCTAAATGTCGCCCTTCCCCGGGAGGCAGGCACTGTCTCACTGCGCAATCTCCTTCTCGCACTTGCAGACGGGGAGCTCTCCATATCCAATGAAGAGGATTCCCTGGAAAACGGACAGTCCCTGAGCTCCAGCCAGCTGTCTCTGCCTGCCCTGTCCGAAATGGAGCCGGTCCCGATGCCCAGGGATCCCTGCTCATACGAGGTGCTCCAACCTTCAGACATCATGGATGGGACAGGTAAGGCCCTTGGTAGAGTTGCAGAACAGGTCCCCAGCATGTGGCGTTAGGGGCCTGTAGCCTGGCCGGACTTGGGGTTCTTTTTGAGCCACCTTGAGCATAAGAATCTCCTGGAGATGAGGACAAAACGGCCCCATCAGGACCTATGTACACTTACTGTCCGTCCTATGGTTTTTCAGAACCTTTTTTGTAATCTTAATCCCTCCCCAAAAGACATCCCTTTTGTGATACGGAGGATTTAAAACGTCACTGGTTTGTTTCTAACACTCGTTTCCGTTAAGCTCAGCGAAGGAATCCTATACTTGGGCACGGTTCCTACCTAGGTCACGTTTGTAAAGCCCTAGCACGACCTTTAATCCCAGGCTCAGTATACAGCCCAGCTACTGACTCTGTTACCATACACAGTCAATGTGTTAATTGGCTATTCGATTGTATGCAATTGACTGGTTAACTCGCATGCTGCTGACAGATGATGTTTGGTACCATTGACTGTCACTCGTTCTGTGGTCCAAAGCCCTCTGAGTGGTCAGTACCTCCTCCCTGAGAAGGTTTGCAGAAGGTGAGACCCTCCCGGCAGCCAGTGAGGACTGTTCTCAGGAGGCGAGCCTGGCAGAGGGACCTCTTGGAATCTCCGGAGTGTGGCTAGGAAGGCCATATCCTTTTTCCACAGCACAGGCGAAGTCTGCCATCAGCACAGCTCCGATGGGAGCAAGAGAGAGCTGGTGTCCCAGAGTCCACGCCAGGCTTCACCTTGGGACCTGCTGAGTCATGGCTCCATCGGTGTGTCCGATGCTGACAATAATGGCGTCCCTTGCGAGAGGGGGACAACCGGGGGCTTGTGAGGGTCACTTGCAGGGCTTTGATGCGGCAGGGGACACTGAATCACATTCCCCCCAGGCTGAGGAGAGCTTTCCAACTGTAGCAGTGATTGTGTCTCTGATCCAGCCTTCCTGGTGACATGGGAATCACACAGAGTTGACTGTTACAGGGCAATCTGTCATCTCACTGAAATCAGAGTTTTGGTCTCACTGGCCAGGCTGCCATCACGGGATGAAGGCCCCGTGCTAACCCCCCGGGACAGCTCTTAACTAGAGCCAGTCGGGGTCTCCCGTGGCGGAAAGGAAGAGTGACGCCCGATGCGGAGCAAAGAGAAAGAGGGAAAACCAAGTAAGAAGGCCACAGTTCTGGCAAGTGAGAGGGGAGAGGAAGCGGGGAGAGAGGCGTCCCCTTGGTGCAGTCTCTGCCTCATCGAGGTTCAGGGGAGCCCCTAAAACTGCAAGGTGCCTACAAGGCTCCGGAGTCGGGGGGAACAGCCACCCCAGGCCTGTGGGGACGCCTGGCCTGGCGTCAGCCTCTAGGCTGTCTTCGTTCCTTGGCGTCCCACACGCCGGGAGACCCAGTGGGCAAAAACCAGACCCCAGCATCGACTCTCTCTCTTCCTCCCAGCAGAGGGCAAGCAGGCCCAAAGGAAGATGCCAGCATTGGTTTGGTTCATTCAGATGGGGCCCTTTGTCCCTGGTCCGCTGCACCTGCCATCTGTTGATTGTGGCTGTGGCCCCATGAGTCACACTTCAGAGCACTCACAGAATTTGTGGCATAAACGCCCAGATGGAAGCGGTGAAGCTTAGGATAGTTCTGAGAAAATGTCCTCTGGCTTCCCCTCCCGCCCTCCTGCCTCTGCCTTTCTGCCTTTGCCTCCCCGACGTGTCCCTCCACCCACCCCACCCCCTCGCTTTACCCTTCAACTCTCCTCCCGTACGTGACAACGTGGAACGGGTGCTCTGCTGTGTTGGTCACCCACGTCCCTGTCCTGTGTGCCCCCGCCGGCCCCACCTGCGCTGCGTTTGTGTAATGTCACCTGTGTGTCATGTGGTTGTCCCCTCAGTGTCTGAAGAGAGTCCCTCTGCCAGTGAGTCTGGAGCCCTCCTGTCCCAAGATCCTTCAGCCAAACCAGTGCTGCTACTGCCCCCCAAAAAACCTGCTGCTTTCTCTGGAGACCATGAGGAGACCCCAGTGAAGCAGCTGTCCCTTCTCAAGCAGCCCCCCGCCCTGCCTCCCAAACCCAGTGCCAGGATTGCCAACCACATAACAGGTGAGTCAAGATGTCTTCTGGAAGCGTCCAGCCCTGCCTTCCCTTCATGGGATGATCTCTCGCGCTCTCTCTCTTCTTATCTGAGGCCCGTTGAGCCTCTTCGGTGAGATTGCTCTGTGGGGCGTTTGGGTGTTTCCACGTCCACGCGGTCACGACCTGGGTTTGTGTGTTTCCGTCAAGAAGCATTCGACGTGCACCCTGCCGGCCATATGCCAAGAGCCTTCGTCATGTGTACCTGTGAATATGTGCGTTGGTATTTGTGTGACTGATTCACGATTATGTGCCCGTCGAGGTGAATTAGCCTCAATGTCAAAATCTTGGCAAAGACGAAGCGCAGTACCTCGTTCCCTTCATAATGAGTTTGCCAAAGCTTTCAATTTTTTTTGTCTCTAAATTATTGATCTGAAGCCCAGCCTATTTCCTTTATTAAAATTCATGTCTGTATTGTTTGTTCTGTTAAACAAAAACAAAAACAAAAAAAGGCAATCTATAAAGTATGGTGGGAAGTACTCTTCCAAGAAGAATGCGTTCGGGAACGTTGTCCTAAGATGTTTTTTATATATTCATGTTTAAAGTGTTGGTGAATGTCCCCCCAGTTACTAAATTGGGCATCACAGGATGTGCTAGTGATGGGGCATCTAGTAAGGACTGCATTGCACATGAACGTGAATGGGATACTGCTTTCTGATTTAAAGTTGCGGCTTTTAAATTAAAGAGTAAAGATTTCAGGGGGTTGTTCCTCCAGCCTGGACAGTAATGCCAACCTGATCGGCTGCCTTTTTGCGATGAATCTGGTGTTTTTCGAAATAGTTTCTGATTGATCTCTGTACATTTTTGTGAGATGTGATGGGGATGGAGGTAGGGAAGAATAGTCACCTGGTTTACACTAGAAAAGCTGATTGTTTAAGAAAAATCGGTGCCGTTAAGAAAAATCCTGCCGTTGCAGGAATTCTGCAAGAGAAGTATGCCTAGACCCCGTGCTTCCTAACTCCTAGTCCAGGAAATGAAGGCTATTTCTGTGATAGAAAGGTGTCGAGTCCCAATTAAACACAGGGTTGAGTCAGACTACTCTATCAACGTACTAAGTCAGATGTTTGTGGTTTCAAAGAGCAGATTTCCATTTAAAGGAACCATTCCATTCAACACCTCAGTAACACCTTAGCCCAGTGTCCCAAAAGGTAAATGCATAGAAACCCACAAAGGAGAAGGTACCCTCATAAGCTTCCCCCCGAGAGAGAACCACTGTCCATTCATCTGTCTAATAAAAACCAAATGCCTGCTCTACATCATCTCTTATCATCAGCTTTTTACACATGGCATGATCTCTTGTGAACTGGTTGTCCTGTTCGTAAATACTCCACAATATGGTGTCGTTAGCTGCTCGGCGTGCAGTGGGATTTGCTTGTCCGGCCCTCATGGGCTCTCCCATCATCTGTTGTAAAAATCACAGCAGTGAACATCCTCAGCAGCATACATAGCTTTATAAGCATCCGAATTTCTCCTGATTTATTTCTAGAATTAGAATTACTGATTCTAAATCTAGAAGTCAATGGTGTGGCTCTTAAGAGCTAGCAGCTTTTGAAGGTTTTGATGCCAAATTTCCCTGAAGATTAAATATGGCAAAATAAACTCCTGCCTATAGTTCTTATTTATTCACCACACTTCTAGGTGGAACATTGTGCTAGGTATCAAAGCAGATGCAAGTGAATGAAAGTTTAGTGGATCTGTATGTACACACGTGTATGTGTGTGTATGGACACACACACACACACACACACACACACACACACAATAGGGTGCTGAAATAACTACTGTCAGGAGTATCCTTTGGAGTTCAGTGTGATCTGAGAAAAGGGCATAGAAAGGCTGAAGCTTGAGCTGACCCTTCAAGCATGAAGGGCATTTATAGAGAATGAGGCGAGAACATTCCGGAGAAAAAAGGCCCTGGTCAGAGACCCAGAGATGGCAAGTGCTTCGGGTCTGTGATGAGGTGGCCAAGCTGGGGCAGAGGGTCCTTCTCAGGACGTATTGAGAAAGGGCTCCCTAGGTAAGGCATATGAGCATTTAGATTTTGTTCCCCCTGGCAGTGGAAAGCCTTTGGAGGTTTTTGAGCAGGGGAGAGATGTGACAGTGATTCGCCTTTAGAAAGCCTTCCTGGGTCACCGTGTAGAATGAACAGAAGGAGAAAGTTGAAGGCCTAAAAAGGCCAGCCCTGTGCCTCGTTCTCTGGCATCACTAGTTGAATTCGACTAATTTGAACCAGGGAGACTATGGAAAAAGCTGTTCTTGTTTCTGAAATTGAGCTCACAAGCACTTGGCCGATCACAGCAGGAGGAGAGAGAACAGTGGGTAAGACATTTTAAAAGAAGAATTGACAGCTTCTTAACCAGCAACAGCCTCTAATTTATTTAGTTATCTGATTAATGAAGGCACCCTTCATTCATTCACAGCTTCAGCCATGAGCGGTGAACTTGGGTGGCTTGATACCCGCAGGACTCTTGATCTATGAGCCACTGAAGATATCTGAAATTAGCCCAATCTCTCTGGCTTCCCGCATCCCTTCCCAAGGAGAGAGGACTCATCTACTCTCTATAAACCTCCCCTCCGCATAGCTAGGATCAAATGGATAAAAATACTTAAGGGCTAATAATCCTTACCGCGTTGTATCTGGTAGCTTCTTAAATATGAGGCAGACAAGACAGGTGGAGATGCTTGTGGGCTGGAAGCCTGGTGCTGGCCTTTTGGGCTTAAACTCAAGCAGACATGCTTAATTTTTGTAAGTGAACAATCAGTCATAAGGAATCTGCATCACCATGAGGCAGCTACATTAACCCTGTTCTGTTACTAATTACTCTAGAGACATCTGGGCTATATCAGAAGGAATTAATAAACCAGGAATGATAGAACTCTAAACTGAGACTTAGAAGTGGTAGCATGTTCTTACTGTCTGTTGCTCTGTTGACATTCTTGAAAGGCAACGCAGGACAGCTTGAAAGACACCAAGCATGATTAATAGAGAGCGACAGTGGTTAATGGCCCGGTAGGATACTAGAGGAGGAAGCATGAGCCTGACCTGGAGCTGCTTCCAAGTATACGATCAGACAAAGACGAGCAGAAACATCTCTCCTGTGTCATTTGCTTGCTTTGACTTCATCTGGAAAACCATTATAAACTTGGAGACTTTCTCATGAGTTTTCTCAGTTCTCCAGCAAGTAGAGAGAGCCTTTTTGCTCTCCCAGACTGTCTTCTTCCATCATCATCTTCTTCCTTCTTATCTTCTCCAACAGCAGCGTGCACAGTGGCTTGTAACACAGGGGCACCAGATTCCTTTCCATTCTGGAAGCACAGTGCGTAGCAGAGCTGGTTGCATAAGGCATATGATCTGAAATGAGTGAGCCTCAAATGCATCCTTCTTGGAATGATGGCGAGCCCCAGAGGAAGAGGGTTGATTGAGGCAAAAACAAACAACAACAACAACAACAAAACCCACTGCTGTCTCCTATGTTTCTAAGTCTTCATCAATCATCTCTCTAGCCATCCTGGCTCCAGGAGTCAGATACGAAACACTGCATGAATAATTCATGACTCTGCATAAGGTACCTGTGATTAGGTACCCCCGTAGGTGCCATTTGTGTGAAGCATAATCAACTAATGTAAGAGCTGGACTTCACAGTCAGGCATTCACACTTGGGTGATAAAAATGGCAGCTGCCATTTTTTGAGAACTTGATGACATACCGTTTAGTGCTGTGGACTCGATACTGTGATCATTATTCTCTCTTTTTCCTGGAGGAGGAAAATGAAATTCGATTAAGTTGAAGGACTCAGTCATGGTTACGTAGGTGCTAAGTGCCAGAGATGGACTCAACCCACTTTGTTTTACTCTGGAGTTCTTACTTCCAACCACGAGTTTCTACCGCACTAAGCTACCTATTCTTAAAATGCAAAATAAGAGAATCATGAGCTTCCTTTGCACGTTTTTGCCTTGTGTGTTTCCGCCTGTTTAAGAAAATTGGCTTCTTTATTTGCATAACTCAAAGACAAAAATGTATCCAGTCTTTCAAACGTAAGTCATACTCTCAAGGCACTGGATTAGAAAGCGGAGGACCCGAATGCATGCAGTTGGGTTGGGTTTAGAAGAACGTGCTAGAAGCAGACAGTCCATAAGAATCAAGAACGGTGCAAATGGCACGGGAGCATTTGGCCACAATTGGAGACTGGCAATTTGGCAAAGAAAGGGAAGCATTGCTGATCCTTAAAAAGAAGTCCTTCTGCTAACGTGAACCTGCCCAGGCTTCTTTGCATTGTCTTTAGACCCCGAAATACAAGGAAACTTCTGGTGGTTGATGGCCAGTTTCAACATTCTGAAGGTTTTGCCACTGCAGATGTACCTGGCAGGTGACCTCCGTGCCTTGTGGTATTCCTCAGCTTTATACTCGTCTAATGAGAATCTTCTATCCAGAGCTTGTCACCCCAAAACCAACATTCCTGTCTTAGCCGTCTCTCTAGTTTTGTGGACACTGCCCATGGCGGACTCTTCTGCAATCACATCCTCATGGTGATTTTGTTGTTCCTCCCTGGCTGTCTCATCCTCTGTCCCCATTTCTCTCCAGCACCCCACCCCACCCTACCTCCTACTCTCTAGCCCTACAAAATCATAAACTTTTGCTTCTATCCTTGCCTCCCCTCCCTGCCTTCTACTCTGAAGGCACAAGAAGAGTTGTGAATGGATCCCTGTGACCTTGAACCTCATCTCTGCCTTAAATGGAAAATATCAACTGTAACCCAGAAGCCTCAGAAAGAGGTTTAAGGTTCATTCTCTTGATAGCTGATACCGTGAGGCATGGGAAATACACCCAATATACTCTTGGTTTCCCTTTCTTAAAATGTAGAAATTCCTTCCTGATGCCTGTGAGGACTTCCTATTAATAAAAACATGTTTTAAAGGGTGCTTTCTGCTCCGACCTCTGTGATCAGCATGAAGATTACAGCGAAACACTTTTCTTTTTTATGTAGCACCGTTAGGTTAGAGATGTAATTCACTTGGCACTTTTTTTTTTGTAGTGAAAACATAATGTACAATTTACCTTCTTGGGGCACCCGGGTGGCTCAGTCAGTTAAGCGTCCAACTCTTGATTTCGGCTCAGGTCACGATCTCACAGTTTGTGAGTTCAAGCCCCGCTTTGGACTCTGTACTGACAGCTCAGAGCCTGCTTGGGATGTTCTCCCTCTCCCTCTCTCTCTCTTTTTCCCCCTCCTCCCCCCACCTTGTGCTCTCTCCCTCTCTCTCAAAGTAAACAAATAAACTTTAAAAAAAAAATGTACCTTCTTAACAGCTTGTAGGTATGCAACTCGGTAATGTTAACTGTATTCACAGTGTTGGGCGGCAGATTTCCCGAACTTCTTCATCTTGTGAAATTCAAACTCTGTACCCGTGAAACAACTCCCCTTTTTCTCTCCTCCCCGCTTAGCCCCTGATGACTGCCATTTTACTTCTTGTTTCTCTGAGTCGGAGCTACCTTCTAAAAGTGGAATCAGACGGTGCTTGCCTTTTTGTTAGAGGCTTATTTCACTTTGCATAATGTCCTCAAGGTTCATCCGTGCTGCAGCACGTGATCAGATGTCCTTCCTTCGTAAGGCTGAATGCCACGTGCGTTTTGAGCGCCCACCATGTGCCTGGTGTTCTTCCAGCCTTAGTTTAATTTATGAGCAGTGTTCCCTCATCAGCTGTCGGGGTCGTAGGCAGTTAGAAGCTACAGAAGGTGTTCAGTACGAAGACGTGATGGCATGGTACTAAAGAAATTCAAACAGCAAGAGACCGACACCTTTGGAAAGACTCAGAAAAAGCAGGATAGCATCATCAGGGAGGGGGTATTTAAAACAGGCCTTAAAGATGAGTACAGTTTTGCCGGGTAGGGATAGGAAAGGAGGTCTTGGTAAATGAAGTAACGTACACAGAGGCACCTACGTCTGAGGCATAGTATGTTCGAGAAATAGGGTGCCTGGGTGGCTCAGTCGGTTGAGTGTCTGACTCTTGGTTTCGGCTCAGGTCACGATCTCCCTGTTCGCGGGATGGCGCCCTGTGTCCAGCTCTGTGCTGACGGTGCACAGCCTGCTTGGGATTCCCTCTCTCCCTCTCTCTGCCCCTCCCCTGCTTGTGCTCTCAAAATAAATTAAAAAAAAAAAAAAAAGGCAAATAGCCCAGCATGGCAAGAGTGCAGGCTTCTTGTAGTGAAGCCAAGATCAGGCCAGAAGTGGGTTGAAGGGAAGCTGTGGAAAGCCTCGAATGCCATGATGAAGGATTTAACTTTGGAGGGCAAAGTGGGGCACGTTTTGTGGGCATTTAGCGGCGATTGCTTGATTTCAACCAAACCTGTCTCTTCGATGTTCTCCTGGATTCGATGGACAATAATGCTGCGGGATGGATTCACAGCTGGATGCACACATGAAGGCGGGAGATGGCCATTGTCAACCTGAAATTGCGAAAGGCCCCCAGCAGCTGCCCCTGCTGGTTCTTCCTCTTGAACACTGGTTCAGGGTCCAGGGGGCAGTCTGAGAGTGGGGTTGTAGTCGGGCTCATTCCCCGCCGCGTCCTCGGCTAGCACCAAGCATCCCCAGGACAGGAGGGCTTGTGAGGGAGAGAGCCGCCTGTAGCTGAGGCCTTGAAGGAGAAGCTGGATGACCATTTGCCCACAAGTTCATAGCAGGATACTTGTTCTCGGGCTCTGGGTGGTGCCGTAAACCAAATCTGATATTTGTGCTTCGATAGTGCCTGAAGGAACCGTGATACCTACATGGACAAGTGAAAGAACGTGACAGCCATCCATCAGTCAAACTTGGGGTCCAGACCTGGGTGCCATAGAGCACGCTGGGAGTTTCAAGGGAAAATGGGGAGGCCCTGGTAGACCACCGACTGCGGGTGGGTAGACCAGCCACCCCCATCACTGTAAATGCAAGAAATCAGAGTGTGATCCCCCCCAAAATGAATCCATATCATGCCTCAGGTAGATGCAGGGCTGGGGAGGAAGTGCAGCCATCCGTAGGTTGCCTTTATAATACCTAGGGATCTAGCTTGAACGTATTTGTACCTTCTCCGTGAATGTTCTGCCCCTTCCTAGCTCCCTAGGGTCTATGCAGTATTTCATTTTATGCGAGCTCAGTGAACGACTTCGAAACACCATAGATCTTCCCCTTGGTTCCAGGGTTCTGAGATCAGATGAGCATATTTGTGCTTGCTTTCATGACTTTGTGACTTTGAGACTTGGCCGGCCCCTGCCAGCTTTTGCCGGGATGGTCACAAATAGCAGTCTTCCCGGGAGGGACTGTCAGACCCATCTCTGGAACCTTCTCATTTCCCTTTGTGCCTGTCTTGCAGAAGGCTTAGGTTCCACAGCTCAGTTATCAGTTGAATGGTGCTCTCCTCCCCCGGTCTCCCTAGGGGCAACAGGGCTCACCTGCATTGCTGCAAAAACAAACAGGATAATGTGCTTTTGTACAGATGATTTATAATTTCCCCCAAACCGCTGATCTCATCAACAGGTGTTTGTTGTCGTGATTTATGGGACACCTACAATTCTAACTCCTTAAGAGCAGTTTGCTGGCAATGAATCGTGTAATTTCACTTTGAAAAAAATTGCATTTAATTTTTTTAATGTTTATTTATCTTTGAGAGAGAGAGAGAGAGAGAGAGAGAGAGAGAGTGTGTGTGAGCGGGAGGGAAGGGGCAGAGAGAGAGAGGGGAGACACAGAATCGGAAGCGGGCTCCAGGCTCCAAGCTGTTGGCGCAGAGCCCGACGCAGGGCTCGAACGCACGAACTACGAGATCATGACCTGAGCTGAAGTCAGACGCTTAACTGACTGAGCCGCCCAGGCGCCCCTAAAAAAATCTAATTTAATTGCATGCCCTACAAAGGTGGCCGGTGACCCAGTTGTGACCCCCACCCACTGCCCAGCGTCTCCATCTCAGTGATGCATGTCCCTCCCTCCTTGTTGTCATCTGCCGTCCAGATGGTCTTTGGAAGGGGACAAATTTTAAAACAGAATGCTTTGTTGTAGAAAGCGACTCAGAAACAGAGTCAGGTGCTGGTGATGTGTATGCTCTAATGGCCCTCAGTGTTAGGATTCTGGAAGGTCTCAGGACATCTTTGGCATGAACATCAGGTGTTTATGGTCGTGTCTGTGTGCTGGCCGGCTTGGGGGAGAGCAAGCCAGGCTTAGGGCATTTAACACAAGTCACTTCTCTGTTACTCGCTTCCCGTCACACCATCCCTCTTACCACAAGGAGTCGGGAGACACATTTTGTCTTTCCAGGCATCTGACCAATGGAAAAGGCCTGGCAGCCTAAGAATTCCTAGGATGGTCTGAAGGAATTGACGGAACTCATCTGAGCACCTTTGCCTCAGCGTTGGAGCCAGAGGGAGTCTGATTCTGGGCTCTGTGATTCTGGATTCTCATTTAAATTCTAAGTACTCTCTCTAGAGGCTCTTTATGTTCTTGGGTGGAGTGTCTGTGTCTATAAAAGGAGATCAAAGACTCTGACCGGCTGAAACCAGGTGGCAAATGACCGAGCAACCGTTACCCCACCTCTGTCCACGCAGACGCTAAGTGCTACTCTCACGGACAAGCGCTCTAACGCGTCCTCGGTTATAAATGGGCTTCTCCAGCAGGTGTTAATAAAAAGGTTAGGAGAGAGGCTCGGGCTGTGTTCCTTTAGCCCAGACTGGTTCTGTTAGACACTCCGGTCCTGTGGCGTAAGAATGGACTGCAGAAGTCACCTGGGGTTTTCATTTCCTTGTCTGAAGTCGTAAGCCAGGGCGGTGTCGTGTTTGGAAATACAGCCTTCTTTCATGGCTCCATGACACCCACAGTTGGAGTTTATTTTCCTTGCTCTCTGGAACTGGTTGATTTTGCTTTTTGCACTCCATCAGCATAGACAGGTTTATGAATATACTGCATCTCCATCAGTCGGGCTGCAGAGGACTCATCCATTTCGAAGGCAGCAAGCAGAGAGCTCCGTGCATGCCCCAGCAGGACCAGCCACAATCATCATTATAAATGCAGGAGCTAGAGTGGGTCCTCTGGCAACCTATAAACACCATGCATCCCATGGATGCAAAGTATTTTATTCAGCGAGGTGCTATCGAGGTAAAGGAGACCTTCTTGATCCCTGGATTTTTGGAGGTCAAGAGTCTGAATTCCACCCCCACCCCCATACACACACACACAAGGATTTGCTATCCTTCCCAGCTGCTGAACCACAGAGAGTCTGGATTCTGTCATTCCAGGTTCTGGGTTCTTTCCTGCCAGCCCTCAATACCGATGCAGGGCAGCGCGTCTCAGGACAGCACCCTGAACCCCGATGGCTGTGCCTTTTTTTTCTTCCCGCACCGCTTTGCCGCAAGCCCGGAAGGTTGCCGGGACGGTCCTTCCGAAGCTCTCGTTCCCGTTATTTGGTTCACTTGCAGCTGGGTTTTCGCCTACTGACTTAGAACCACCACACGTCAAGCCACCACACTCCCCGTTGCTGTCTTGGCTTCTCGCTTCCCACACCAGCCAGGCAGCATCAGGCCGAGCGGGACTCTCTCCCAGGGTTCAGCAAGTGCCCTGCAAGTAATGGGACAGAGGTATACGGCAGTCTGCAGATCACAGAGTGTGTCCGCCTCGTCCGACCCTCGCGGCAACCTGTGGGGAGAGGCAGAGAATGTATTGCTTTTTCAGAACCAACGAAGCCTGTATTTGGTGAACTCGTTTTACAGATCAAGGACTCAGCTGCAGAGATTTTACACTCAGGCCCTCCGCTCACTGTTCAGGGACTTTGTAAAGTTATAGAAAGCTATTTTTAAAAGTTGTAAAAAATCATAAAAAGGTGCCCTTTGGAAGAATGAATTCACAGAAGGCGGCCCCTTCCTCTGGGGGTGACTGCCCTTCCCACGACAGGCCTCAGGTTGGATTTCAGCCCGCTGGTCCCCATGAAGAAGCTGGGTAGACATTAAGGCGGGTTATGCTCCCTTTGTATAGATGAGCAAACTGAGGCTCAGGAAGGCTAACGTCTCAGGCAAAGTGACAGAGCTTCTTGGTCTTGGACCTGGGATTCAACTTCAGCTCTGCTGAGACCTGGGTGATTTCGCAGCCCTGCAAGAGAAGCCTCCCACCACCCCTGCTCAGCGCTCCGAGAGCAGGTGCAGGAGCAAAATGGCCCCCAGGGGGCCCTGCGCGGGTCCCATTTTGCACGAGGGAGCAGCCTCTTCGCAAAACGGTGGCTCTTAGAAGATAGCCTATCGGAGTTGTCGGGTGCAGAGTCCCCCGGGGACTTTGTCAAGACGCAGATTCTATTCAGAAGGCCTGGGCTGAGCCTGGGAATCTGCGTGTCCGACTCGCTCCCAAGTGTCACTGCCTCTGCCGGTCCACGGACCGCCCCCACTTTGATTAGCAGAGCCTTCGCATAGGAGACCCTGGTCATTAAGTTCTACCTTTTCCCGCTGCTCCGAAGACGTGACGAGAAGGAAAACCAACAGATGTTTATGGAGCACCTGCTATGCCCTGGGCCCAGTTCCTGTCCCTGGCCAGGTAAGGAAACAGCCGCACCGAGCAGGATACAAGCAATGCGTCACTTGTCATATCTCCTGCAAGTAAAAATCGGCAACAAGTCAAGAAAAATGAAATGGACTGAACTGACTCTGTAGGAGAGGCCGTGACAAAGGGAAATACAGGACCCATGAGAGCCTAGTGATGGCACCTTAACCAACCTTGGGGGGAATAGATGAGCCCCTGAGGAAGCATTTCTATAATGAAGACAATGATAGCGACCAGATTCATAGCTACTATTCATTACCCAAGTACCAGGCACCGTGCTGCCCCAGGTACATACTGATATTATGTAATTGGCTCAAGAAGCCTACGACCTACTAATTCCTCCCCATTTCACAGATTGGAAAACTGAAACAGAGCTGGATGAGTGTTTGATTTGACAGTTTATCTTCTGTGTTTAGCATGACGAATGCTGGAAGCGATTTAATGCCTCTGGGGGCTCTTTCTCAGGGTGGTCTCGACCGAGGTCACCGTGATCCGGGAGCTTCTCTGCAAAGCAGACTCCTGGACCCCACTGTAAACGTGCTGAATCTGAATCTGCAAGGGGGGCCCAGGAACCTACCTCTCCCATACCTGCCTGGTGAAGTGGGTGACATCACTGCCTTGAGAAATTGGCCTCTTGGAAAGAAACCGTGAAGTCATGCAGGACGTCCCCAATCCATTCATCTCCGTCTGTCATCCTTGTCACAAAAATGCCAGTGGCTCATTAAACAGAAATGAGTACTGGGTATACGGCTCTTCATTTGTTTAGTAACTGCACACAGAAGCACACAGAGGGCGTATCAAAATCAGCAAGAAGGAGGCAAGAGGGATCTCATGCACTGAATCAACTCGGTAGGAAAAGCGAGACATCTGATTAAGTATTTATTGCTTGAAACAAAATTTTGAAGACAGGCTCTTTAGGCAAACTTGTCTGAAATGTCCTTAAAGCATTCTAAAGCAAATAAAAGAGAAAAATTCACCCAGAAGGATATAGGAAATCTTTTCATCCCCGAGATGCTCAATGATAAGTGATTTTTATAAAGAGACAATTAAATGGGAAGTGCCATTAGACAAATCCGTTTAAAGACAAGTCCCTTAACTGCAGACGTTAGATTTAGGCACAGCTACTGGTGAGGTGAGTGGATCTCCGATAGTTTAGCTTTCAGTACTTTGGTCTCCTGCAGATTGGTCTTTTACCCTTTGTATGTTGGGGGCATAGAAATAGAACCTGGAGACCATGCCGCGGACCGGCCCAGGGGCCGGATGGACCCGATGCATCGTATCCCTGCCTCGGGCAGCACTGTGCTTCAAGCAGTTTGGCACCCTCAAATCAGTGGTTCTCCCCGATTCTTTCCTCTCACTCCCTGACTGGGGAGCACCTGGGAAGCAGCTAAACTCCAAACCCCTGGCTCAGAGATTCTCATTCAGCAGGTCAGAGGTGAAGCTTAGGGACCGTTTCAGTGGTGGGACCGCTGCAGGTGGTCCAAGACCTCTGCTTAAGAACGAGCGCCCTTTTGTGTTTCGTTTTCAGAGAACAGGGCAGGAGTAAGAAGTTGAGGGGTTTTCAAACATGGCTTGTAAAAAGTACGCAGCGGGGCGCCCCGCACCCCGATAGAATCCCTGAGAAGGGCAGGCGGGTCGGCATCGGTGTGAGGGTGACGCGCCCCTGGGGTTGAGGACCATGAGGCTGCAGGAGCCTGGGCTTCCCCACGCTCCGCTCTGGGCATCCCGTGGGGACAGCAGTAGCACATGTGGGAAGAGCCATCCAAACGCAGCTGGCCTTGACCAGTACAGAATCGGGCGGAATTAAACGGCGGTGCTGGCCATCAGGGCCGCGGGAGTTCGGGGCAGGAGAGGCCGCAACGGGGGACGTTGGGTCTTCAGTTGTGCTTTGAAGGGTGAACGCAATTTTGATCGTCCCGCAGGAGCTGGGAGGGTGTTTTCGGGGGGCAGGTGTGACGAAAGCCCTGACTGAGGGTGAGCACGGTTCCTGAGAGACTCAGTGTGGAAACTTGGCCTGGCCAGGGAGCTGGAGGGCAGGAGGCACCGGCTGGGCTGGGCTGGGCTGGGCTGGATGACCCATAGCACTGACTGGGGCAGGGAGTCCTCATGGGACCTCCGGCATGACACGTGCTGTAGGGAGGTGCCCCTGTGGGGTGCAGGTGGGTTACTGCTATCCACCCAGTAAGAGGAGTTGAGGCCCCAGACTGGTGCGGTGGCCAAGGGGGCGGAGAACACAGAAGTTTGCAGGGGGCGGAAAGATAAAGCCATAGACAGACACTCAGAATGGCAGACGACGTGCAGCTGGCTCCAGATCTGTTACGAGCAAGGACGTGGTATTAAGATGTCGTAAAGATAGACAAACAGGCACTGAAACTTACTGAAGATCCAGGCTGCCTAGGCCCTCCTCGCTTGTCTGCCACGTGGGAGAAAGATGGTAATGGCAGGGTGAATTCACCGAAAGCTGATCATTCCAGCTCGTTCCACCCTTTTTCCCAATCTCCTCTCTTTCTACCTCTCTTTCTACCTCTCTTTTATACCAGGTCTACGGAGCTAAAAATTGTCTTAAATAATTCATCTTCCTTTGCCACACCTATTTAATTTATGACCGTGTAGAGTAAAACAACCGGAAAGGAGATGCAGGAAAAGAGAAGGGGTCCCCTGGGACCCCGGCATCTCCTTTCTTGAGCACTGAAAGTAACCATGTTCGCTAGTTCGGTCATTAACTTCCTTACCCGTTCTGACAGAATTCCTGGTGTTCCCTTGGCCATTTTCCTAGTGAAGAAACCAAGGAAGCTTTGCTGGAGTCGTGGTGACGGGAAGTCGTGTGGTAGAGTGTGTGCGGGACATTATAGGTTACAGAGATGGGTAGAACTCAAGGTGATCGCTGGTCCTTCCCAGGTAGACCATTCCACGCTGCCTTCCTGGCTCTGTTTCCTCCTGCCTAAGCGAGTGAGCACCTAGCTACTGCCTTAGGTCTGCAAAGGAAGGAAGGACAGGCTAAGAGTTCTTGGTAGAAACCCTTAACACTTCCGTACACGTTGCATTTGCTAGGTTTGTGTGAAGGCTTCCAAGAGTCAAGGGAGTGGACCCTTCGGTAGCAGGAAGTGGACAGAGGGGGGTGAGTTTCTACATCTCAGCCACTTTGCGGTGAGCACCATTGGTCATGCTCCTGAACGTGGTTACCTTGTGTCCTGTGCTCGGGGGCTGGTGACAAACAGGGTGAGCCTTGGTGGAGGAGCACGAGGGAACCATGGTCATGATTGGCTGCCATTCTGGCATTGGGGAGCAATCTTTTCTCAGGCCTCCTGGAATTGCTAGGTCTCCTCGTATCTCAGCTCTAGGATCCACGGTTCAGCGTCCATACAGCTGCGTGATCCTGAAATTTTTACCCACCCTATGCTCCCATTTTTCCCATCCCGAGAGTATCTATTTCTGGGGAAGGTGAGAGCTCATCCCACAGCAGAGCCTCGCAGCATCAGCCCGTTCTAGAAACATGTTGTGAGCCACTCGCTCTGTGAGCTGGGCACCGTGCGAGATGCTAAGCATAGAATGACAAGTTATCCGAGGTCCTTGTTCTCCAGGAGAGGAGACAGCTATGTAAGCAGGAAGTGCTGTTGGGTATCTTCAGACTCCGGTGCCGTCGTCTGTAAAAGTGAGATGCTGTGTGTCTATGCCAGAGGCTCCTTGTGAGGACTGAAATGAAAAGCACTTAGAACAGTATCTGGCACATGGTAAGCATGGGGTAAGGGGTGGCTAGAGTTATTTCTGTCATCATGATGCCACTGTTGCCGTTAGCACTGACCTACTTCGTGCCCAAGGTAGGTCTGCCGGGTGCAGAATGGAAGGAGGGAGGTAAGGACCCAGGAAGGTTCTTCAGGGCAGGTCATTTTTGAGCTGGATCTTGAAGGGAGAGGAGGAATTGACCAAGAAGACAAAACAGAGAGGAATGTTCCAAACTGAGAGAAAGTGGAGAAGGCCCAGGGGTGTGCAGACATCAGCTAGTTTGGGGAACGCAGTGGTTCTGGAGGGCAGGGGAGGCCTTGCATGCACACCTTGGGTTTCTCTGTGACGTAGGAGTAGCATCGTGCTGAGCGACGGGAGCCTTGAGGAGACCAGGGAAGATCGTGACAGCCCCATGTGGAGGATGTGAGGGACAAAGGCCACCCTGTGGGATTTAGGGGAGGGTGGACACTGAATTTGGGGGCCAGCAAATAGGTAAAATCCACAGGAGAGAAACAGTAGGAGATTCTGATCTACAGTCTTTCAGATATGGTAGGAGAGGCGGGGTTTTTTTTTTAATGTTTATTTCTTTTTTTTTTTTTTTAATTTTTTTTTTCAACGTTTTTTATTTATTTTTGGGACAGAGAGAGACAGAGCATGAACGGGGGAGGGGCAGAGACAGAGGGAGACACAGAATCGGAAACAGGCTCCAGGCTCCGAGCCATCGGCCCAGAGCCTGACGCGGGGCTCGAACTCATGGACCTCGAGATCGTGACCTGGCTGAAGTCGGACGCTTAACCGACTGCGCCACCCAGGCGCCCCTAATGTTTATTTCTTTTTGAGAGAGACAGAGTGTGAGCAGGGGAGGGGCAGAGAGTAAGGGAGACACAGAATCCAAATCCAAAGCAGGCTCCAGGCTCTGAGCTGTCAGCACAGAGCCCGATGCGGGGCTCAAACTCACAAACTGTGAGATCATGCCCTGAACTGAAGTCGGACGCTTAACCAACTGAGCCCCCCGGGTGCCCCGGAGAGGCTGTGTTTAACAGGAGAACCAGAGCAGGCTTCAGGAGGGAAAGTGTGAGCATAGAGAGATGACTTAAACATCTAAACACAGACCATGGGAGCCATGGATGATGTGCCGGGAAGGTGGGCTCTATTTCTATCTCTGGGGTTTAAACAAAGGAGTGACATCAGGTTGGTGCCCTCAGGATGTCACTTTGGCAGAACTGTGGGGGTTAAACTATAGAAGGCCACACGGGAAGCAGACAGATACTTGGAGAAAAATCTAAGTCCCCAGAACCCTGCAGTGCCCCCTGATGTGGATTCCAGCTGTCAAGTTCAGAGAGCTCTGTCTGCATCACACACATGCCGTACGGCCTTCCCCCTCCCCACCATCTTGCTCTTATTGGCTAGGCTTCTGCCAGGCCCACCCACAGCCCACAAGACCCAACCATGCCCCCCACCGGTGCTAGATCACGTCCCGGAATTTGCAAGGTCATCCCAAAGATGCCCCAAGGGCTGGTCTGTCCCGAAGCTCCCCTAAGTTTAGAGCATCTCTGGGAAGCTTCAGGGACATTGTCGTGGAACCAAGGGGTGTTGGGTGTGTGCACCTTCCACCGGGGCCCAGGAATGGGTAGTGGAGCCTCTCTACAGTTTGAACAGCCCAACTGTGGATGCCACATGAGTGGGCCAACGAGCCCAGTCACCATACTCAGACTTCATGGAGGTCAAGTGTGGAGGTGAAGAGATGAGCTAAATAGCCCACAGACCGTGGAAGCCTTGCCTCTCCCCGTGGGGGCACCTGAGCCCTAGGACCACGAATCCTCCTAAAGCATCATCCCCAGGTTCCAGATGAGGGAATTAAGGCTAGCAGTACCGATGCCGCTTGTGGAGGGACATGCCATTAATGGACTTGAACCTAGGGCTGGCTTCTAGTCCCATGCCTGTTAGAAAGTGAATTTGCAACTACGTGGATGGAACTAGAGGATAGTATGCTAAGCGAAATTGGTCAGAGAAAGACAAATACCCTATGACTTCACTCACGTGAGGACTTGAAGAGACAAAACAGATGAACATAAGGGAAGGGAAGCAAAACTAATATCAAAACAGCGAGGGGGACAAAACACAGGAGACCCTTAAACACAGAGAACAAACAGAGGGTCGCGGGAGGGGTGGTGGGAGGGGGGATGGGCTAAATGGGCAAGGGGCACTAAGGAATCTCCTCCTGAAATCATTACTTCACACTATGCTAATCAACTTGGATGTAAGGTGTAAATTGAAGAAGAAGAAGAAGAAGAATTAAAAAGAAAGTGCCGGCTGAAAAGGATTATGTTCACGTGACAGTGGTAAAATTGTAGACACCACGGCATTTCCTAGAGCAGGTCTGGTTAAAGTTCCAGGGGTTTCTGTGATCACATAGAGCGCATTCACTTCCCCTTCCTGCTGCTGGTGAGCCTAATACTTAGCCTGATGGCCGTGTGACCCACACGGCTAATCCCTGGGTCCCTGAGCTCCCTCGAGGCGGGAAACCAGAGCGGGTGGGTGCTTGGTGGGGGCACCAACCCTGCTGGTGTCTTCAGTGGGGGCCCGCGTCCGTGCCCACAGTCCCAAGGTGGGTACGAGTGGTGTTCTAGGTCTCTTCCGCGCCCCCCCCCCCCCAGAACTCACGTGTGCCTCTTGCCCTCCTTGTGCTGCAGATCCTGGCGCCCCTGTGAAATTGCCTTGTCTGCCAGTGAAACTGTCCCCTCCGCTACCTCCAAAGAAAGTCATGATCTGTATGCCTGTAGGGGGGCCAGACCTCTCCCTGGCGTCCTACGCGGCCCAGAAGAGCGGCCAGCAGAGCGGGGCCCAGCACCACCACACGGTCCTGCCGTCCCAGATCCAGCACCAGCTGCAGTACGGCAGCCTCGGGCCGCACCTGCCCTCCACCACCGGCTCCCTCCCCATGCACCCCTCCGGCTGCAGGATGATAGAGGAGCTGAACAAAACGCTGGCCATGACCATGCAGAGGCTGGAAAGGTAACTGGCGGGGGGGCGGGAGGGGGGGCGGGGGGGGGTGGGCGTGGCCGGGTAAGGTGGTCGGGGATCTGACCATGACTGAGGAACATCAAGACCAGGGTAAGGGCTCATTCTCACTTGGGGTGGGGGGCGGGGGGCGGGGGGGAGTTTGAGAGTAAAACCAGACCAAAAACCGAATGTCAAGGGAAGTATGGAAGAAGAAAAAAAAATGTCGCCTGTTGCCAAACTATAGAACAGTCACATTTATCGGAAAGGAGAAGTGGGACATCTGGATGGCTCAGTCGGTTGAGCATCTGACTCTTGATTTCGGCTCGGGTCATGATCCCAGGGTTGTAAGATCAAGCCCCACGTTGGACTCTGTGCTGACAGTGTGGAGCCTGCTTGGGATTCTCTCTCTCTCTCTCTCTCTCTCTCTCTCTCTGTCTCTGTCTCTGTCTCTCTCTGTCTCTCCCTCTCTCTCTCCCTCTCTCTCTCTCTCTCTCCCCCCGCTCTGCCCCTCTCCCCGCTCTCTCTGAAAAAAAAAACAAAAGAAAAAGTAACAGATGTATCCACATACGTACTGTGTAAATAGCATATGTGTAAATATATAAATACGTAGATATATAATACATATTAAACATTTATGTTTGTAATAAATTATATATTATATAAAATATATATTTAATGTAAGTTTTAAATATAAATATATTGATATATGTATTTACATGTGAGTATATGTAAGTACATAAATATATATAAAGAGTAACATATATGTGTTTTATATATAACACATATGCTTCTATAACAACATTTCTTGAAAACATATACATACAGTTATTAATAGTGGAGGGCACCTGGGTGGCTCAGTCAGTTAAGCGTCCGACTTCTGCTCAGGTCATGATCTCAAGGTTCGTGAGTTCAAGCACCACGTGAGACTCTGTGCTGACAGCTTAGAGCCTGGAGCCTGTTTCGGATTCTGTGCCTCCCTCTCTGTCTCTGTCCCTCCCCCAGTCGTGCTCGCTCTCTCTCTCTCTCTCTCTCTCTCTCTCAAAAATAAATAAACATTAGGGGCGCCTGGGTGGCTCAGTCGGTTGGGCGTCCGACTTCAGCTCAGGTCACGATCTCACATTCCGTGAGTTCGAGCCCCGCGTCGGGCTCTGGGCTGATGGCTCAGAGCCTGGAGCCTGCTTCCGGTTCTGTGGCTCCCTCTCTCTCTGCCCCTCCCCCATTCATGCTCTGTCTCTCTGTGTCTCAAAAATAAATAAATGTTAAAAAAAAATTAAAAAAAATAAACATTAAAGAAATTAAAAAAAAATAGTGGCTATCCCTCAGATGGGGAGAAGGAGAGAAATTCTTTTATTTTTCTATTTCATATATTTCTGTACTGCTAATTTTTTATCTTGTGTATATTATTTTTATGATGGAGAAAGATGATCTGAATATAAAATAAGAAAGGATGAGAGCCGGCAGGACAGCAGCGGAGAAGTAGGGGGCGAGGAGAGGTAGAAAGGCACGCCCTTGTTTTTGCTGATGAAGGAAGCGGGGTGCTGTAGTCTGATTACTGAGCCGTTAATGTTTAGCCACACCTGATGCAGACCCCTCCTTCTCCAGAATCCTCCTCTAGTTACCTTGCTGGGAGATCTGCGAAGAGAATCTGAAGGACTCGTTCTGAATTGTGTGTGTGTGTGTGTGTGTGTGTGTGTGTGAGAGAGAGAGAGAGAGAGAGAGAGAGAGAGAGTGAGTGAGTCTGTGTGTCTGTGTGTGTGTTCAAATACCACCCCACTTCTGCCAGATTTCCCAGTGTGATTCCAAGGCGTGTTGCTTGACCTAATTCCCTAGCATCACAGGAAGAAAGTGTTGCACTCTGCCGTGCAGAAGGTGTCTGAGTTCAGGACCGTCTGTATCTGTCCCAGAGCAGTGACAGCTGTTAGCTGGGTCCTACAGATGGGAGAATTGTAGTCTGGAGGGCCCGCTGGCCACCAGAGGGCCAGAGGCAAGATGAACCTGGTCAGGAGCTTTCTGATCTAGTGTCCAGACTCTCAGCCATGTATTCTGGGTTTGGGTTCTAATTGATTCCAGAGGAAGTAGCCATTGCTGGGAATTCTGACTTGATGGTATATTAATATCCACCCTCACTGAAAAAAGATTGCTTTGGCCCCTTACCATCCTTTCCAACTACTGTTATTGTTAATAAGGAAGGGAGTCATTTCAAATTTGGATGGCACTTTTTCGCCTTTGATAGACTATTATCTTAATCCTCACATCAGCTAGGGAGGCTGGGTTAGTAGAGAAACTAAGGCAGGCTAAGTGAGCTCCCCAATGCCAGCTTCTCGGAAGAGTGGTCCACAGATTGCTTGTTGGCCATCTGCAACCCTATAGGTACAGAAACTGAGAGCAAGCTTTTAGACACTTTCCTAGTGATTGGACAATGATTTTATGTCTGTTGAATATGATAATAGAAAAGGGTTTCATTTTTTATGGATTTTCTATTATGTTTTACAAAAGCATCATTTTGTGATAGATTGAAAATAGAAATATCCCAACCAACCGGCCAACAGAACTGGTCCTTCCTCACAGATGTTTTGAAAAGCACCATCCCAGGTAGTGAATCGAGGGGACACATCCCCCAGCCCGGGTCTTCCTAATGCAAATCCAGAACTCTTTCCGCAATAGGACAGCTGTTTTCCTGGAGACAGCTGATACTCAACATAATTCCCGATCCCCACGCCGACTATATGTCCAGTAAGTCTTTGTATCTCGTAGGAACTTGAATCAATTGAAAGAGATTCTCGCAGGAACTCAGGACAGCATGTTAGTTGCTCAATACGTCTCTACTCAAAGGATGCCATTTTAAGAGTTTCCATGGAAAGTACTAACCAAGTGACACGCTGTTCTTCAGTCATTTCTGCGCGTGTTTGCAGAACATTTCAGTTGAGCGTAGACCAATGGATAGGTCTTTTGGACCCAAACCAGGTCAGGTTCTTTACTGAAATGAATCAAAGAAAACAGATTTGTTCTGTTCCATAATATCACAATATAATATGGACACAGGGGATAGGAAAGGGAACAGCACGACCAAGGCAGCCCCCTGTGCTCCGTGCTACCCTCAGACTCTTATTACTTCCTGTCTCACTCCCTTCCTGTCTTCGGTCAAGACACAGGGTTGTTCTGATAGACCAGCCAGGACATAGGGAATTCATGTATATATCACTCTAACAAGATCACCCTCCAGAAAAAGAGAAGCCTACCACCGAAACAAATAAAGATGGAGAGATTTGGAGGCACCTGGGTGGCTCGGTTGGTTGAGCATCCGACTCTTGATTTTGGCTCAGGTCATGATCTCACAGTTCGTGGGTTTGAGCCCCTCAGTGGGCTCTGTGCTAATCAGTGCAGAGCCTGCTTGGGATTCTCTTTCTCTCCCTCTCTCTCTGTTCCTCCCCAACTTGGGCTCTCTGTCTCTCAAAATAAATAAATAAATGTAATAAATTTTTTTTAAAAAGATGGAGGGATTTTTCTGAGCATCCAGGAGTCCTGGAAGGATCCGAAGCATTGAAGTCACAGGCCACCTTTTAGTTTAGTGCGGGATCCGCCGTTCTCTCTGGTGATGTTGCCCTTCTTTTTCACTGCCTAAAACTTCTCCCGGTTGCCTGTCAACATGATTTCATTCTTGTTCTGACCAAATTTAACACAGAAAGGAAGAGTTATTTCGCCCTTCTCCTGCCAATTTCCAGTGATCCCAAAAAACACTGAAAGAAGGAAGAGACATTACTGAGCACTTATGCAAAGTGCGTGCCACCTGCGAAGACCCCGGGGTCTCATGGGATGTCACGTGTAGGGCATTGGTGCAGACCTGTGGCCCGATCCTGACGGAACACTATAAGTAATGCGAAAATTGAATGAGGAATTAAGCAGCATTCGTGCCAGACTTTGGGCCATAAATCTGAATAAATTGTCATGTTATCATTGAAAAGGACCATAAAAAGCATCCAGGCAGCCAGCCCACTGGCTACTGCAGTGTTCCTGACCACCTGTCCTCTACTCCCCGTGAGAACAGGAACCCCCCTGGGTCCCAAGATAGCCCACCCCGTTGTCAAGAAGGTACGATTATTACAAAGTTATTTCTTACATTAGGTCAAAAGCTTTACTTCTCATAACTTATACCCCCTCAGTTTTCTTTCCCTGCCTGTGAAAAGCTTCCAAAGCTTTGAAGGTAGCTACCACTGACTTTATGAAGGGCTTCTCTCCTCCGCACGAATAATCCCTAACTCATTATAATAATCATTTATTGAGATGGCTTCTAGACCCTTTATCGTCTTGTTCGTGGTCTCCCAAGAACACTCTCGATCCGTTCCAAATCTGTTCTTACTCGTTACTCTAACCTGAACTTGCTCAATGACACAGAAATGTGGCACGGGGTTCGTTGCTCACAGCATTGGCTCACCCGTTCGGGGGGGGGAGGGGTACAGGAGGAGGGAAGGAACTAGAGACTAAGTTGAAGCAAACTTGAAGAGGGCCGTGTTTATCCGAGGTCACGGGGCTGCCCTCGCCTGCGTGGCCAAGCTGGAGGCCGCCCCCGCATCACGGTAAGCGTCTAGGATCCAAAATCGTAAACTGCTGGGATTTCAACCTGACACCTTTTCTTTTTGCCTTTGATTCCTCATCCGTAAACCAGGGAAAATAACACCACCAGCAACCTCGTTAGGGTTGTTTATGGAGAACGAGGGACTTAGTCCATCCAATCAGTTGTCTTGCTGCATGGCACGCCCTGAAAGTGTCCAAGAGGCAGTAGTGAATGTTACACCAGATTCCATGGAAAGTCACCCTTCAGTGGCCCCTAAAAGGCACATTGCAAATCGGTTTGATCCAGTCTTGTTGGAGATTTTGTTTTTGTCGGTTTCCTGAAATCCCATGGTCTTCGTTTCCTTTCCTGATGATTCGTATCTTTGTTGAAAGTGATGTTTTATTCCAGGTATCATGTGGTGTTTAATATCTGCAGTACGCTCTGTGATCTAGTTGACATAAATCCTGGAATTCAGACCTGAAATCGTAATCAGCCACTAATTTTCTCATCTTAATCCAGTTCATCGGTTCCTTGTCCTCTGGCTTCCCTATTAGTAAAATGACGATGGGAGGGGCGCCTGGGTGGCTTAGTTGGTTAGGTGGCCAACTCTTGATTTCAGCTCAGGTCATGACCTCACAGTTCAGGAGTTCGAGTCCCACATCAGGCTCCACACTGATGGTGCAGAGCCTGTTTAGGATTCTCTGTCTCTCTCTCTCTCTCTCTCTCTCTCTCTCTCTCTCTCCCCCTCTCCCTCCCTCCATCCCTCCCTCTCTTCTACCCTTCCCACGCAGTCTCTCTCTCAAAATAAGTAAACTTTAAAAAAAATTTTTTTATTGTTTATTTTTGAGAGAGAAGGACACAGAGCACAAGCAGGGGAAGGGCAGAGAGAGAGGGAGACACAGAATCCGAAGCAGGCTCCAGGCTCCGAGCCGTCGGCACAGAGCCCGACGTGGGGCTCGAACCCACGAACCGAGAGATCGTGACGTGAGCTGAAGTCAGACGCTTAACCCACTGAGCCACCCAGGCGCCCCTTAAGGGAATACACTTTAAAGGATTCCTGCTTAATTAAGGAAAAGGAAAATTCATACTTCCAAATGCTCAGGCCAGAAATCTGGACGTCACCCTTAACGCCCTTCTTTATCTTGTATTTCATGTCTGATGGGTCTGCAAATCCTATCAGGTCTATACTGAGAGCCACTTTGTACCTGCTCCTGCTACCCAGTGGCCTAACCTCCACTGTCCCTCCCTCCTGGTCTCCTGTTTCCATTCCTTCCCCTTCAGTCAGACAATGTGCAACAAAAATCAGATCACGACATGGGGCGGCCTGGGTGGCCCAGTCGGTTAAGTGTCCGACTTCGGCTCAGGTCACAGTCTCACAGTTCGTGGGTTCGAGCTCCACATCGGGCTGTGTGCTGACAGCTCGGAACCTGGAGCCCTGCTTGGGATTCTGTGTCTTCCTCTCTCTCCGCCCACCCCCCCCCCCCCCCGCTCGCACTCTGTCTTTCTCTCTCTCTCTCTCAAAAATAAACATTAAAAATTTTTTTTTCAAAAATCAGATCATGACTGAATTTGTTTTCGAGGACGGCCATCACAAGGGACCGCAGACTAGGGCACTTAAACAACAGGAGTTTCTGTGCTCGCAGCTCAGGAGGCTGGAAGTCCACGATCAAAGTGTCACAGGGCTGGTTTCTCCTGAGGCCTCTGTCTCCTTGGTTTGTAGATGGTCATCTTCTCTCCTGATCTCTGCTCAGGACCTGTCCCACTCCATAACCTCATGTTAGATAGATTGAAGTAGGTTGTTAGCTCTAATGTGAATGTTTCTGGGAATATGGCTGTATGAGCAAGTCCAGACCAGTGATGGTCAACCAGATGCCGAAAGGCTTCCAGAACCATGTTGAACTCTCAGCAATGCTTCTTGAGTACCACATGCCAAGCATTGTGGTAGTCACACAATAACATCTGTGGCCTTTCCTTTAAAATAATAATATTGCTAAGTGTAGGTATATGACTAGTTTAGTGTGCTTGCTTGTAATGTCCCCATTTTTATATTTATATATTAGCTGGGGATTAAGTTACTACCTGTCAAGAATATTAAAAAAAAAAGAAATAACTTCAACTTTGGACAGAAGCAAATGAAATCAGTAGCCCCCGCCCCCAAGATTCCTTCGATCTTTCGAATCCCATTATTCCAGAATTAGAGAACTTTCAAAGGGCACAGCTGATTCATAGTCCTAGGATAAATCCATTCCATGGTGACAAGTACTTTTTTTTCATGTGACCTCCAGGGTCACAGGGAATTCTAAAGAATAATTCATGGTCCTGAACTGGATGATTTCCAAGGGTTTTTTTTTGTAGCCGTAACAGTCTAATTACCGCATTGGCTTGTGTTAATAACGCTTCCGTCTACAAATCAGAGTGTTCTGTGATGGTAAGCAGATGTACATTGGTGCCCTGGCAAGGATGAAACTGAGCACCTAAATGTCATTTGCTTATAAAGTAGCACTGGTTTGAAGAAGTTCAGCGTTTTGTTCGTCACATATGAAACAACGTACGTTTTTAAAGAAATGCGTTTCCGGGAAAGGACTTTCCTCCTCGTATTGATGACCGTATTTGTCCCTGACCTCAACACCGGTATCGTCAGCCTCTTACTTTAGGTCATATCTTTGTGAAGCATACATTTATCTTCAAGTGGTGGCACGTCGGCAGTGTTTTATAATTTAACTCTCATTCTAAGGGGGGCGTGACGTGATTTCAGTGCAAGGTGAGGTCACTGGGAGCAAGACCGATCTTGCGCTGCGAGGTGAGGAGCAGACTGCTTAAAAGGAAGGTTAATGAGACCGCGCAAACCATTGGCACCTTTTGAAGTCTTAAGAGGATAAAAAAAAAGGGAAGTATATCTTCAAAAGAGAATCTGCTCCTGAATTCCTACGTGTGCGTCAGCAGAAGCCCTGCTCTTGCCCGATGCATGACTGTTGATTCTTTGGTCTTCTCAGAAACCGTTGTCCGGGAAGATTTTTCAGGCAAAAAATACAAAAACGCTAAAGGAAGTGTTTTGATAAATTCATGGGCAATATCCGTAACGACTGGTTGATGAAAAATGGCCAGGGTTTAAGTATAGCCCTAGTTAAAACCACCACCCCCAGCATTGACCGATAGGAAGCTCACCACACCAGCATTATCCTCTGAGAAAGCAAACAAGTTTCTCCATTCAGCTGATGAGGAACCAAGCCTGGTGTGTGAGACCCTGGTGAGTGGCCCAGCCGGGTCTCAAGCATAGGCCTCCTCACTGCACGTCCTACCCTCCTGGCATCCAGCCAAGCGTGACCCAAGACTCCTGCTGGTGTCTGCGGACAAAGTCGTGTGAGAAAGCCACCACTGTTTGGCTCCTCCATCAGGACCAGAGGATGCTGGGAAGGGTGGGCTGCGGGTCAGACTGTGTGTGCCTTAGGGTTTTCTTTCCTGACACCCAGCCCAGACAGGATTTCAGAAATGTGGGTCCCTGGTCCTCGTAAAGGGCAGAGAAAGGGTTGTGAATGAATGAAATTAAATTCATCACCACTGCTGGGGAGAAAGAGGCTCCAAACACATTCTCCACTCGGGAAGGCTCAGATCCTAGTCTATATATAGAACGGCATAGTTTCCTGCTGACTAAAGTCCCACCAAAAAAAAAAAAAAAAACCCACAAAAAACAAAGCTCTGATGTTGAGTTTCTTATCTTAGAAGGCCACGATCAAACACACAAAGCGTGCCTGCTTGCCTAAAATGAAGCCGATTAACGATTTTCTTGGATTTCAGTGGTTATTTCTGTCACTCTTCAGCCTCGGGCGCTGCAACTTGTACCCTAATTTCTCACACGTTTTTGGTCTCCAGGAAGAAAACCGTTCTCTCTCCCCTCCGAAGACTCTCTTTGTAACTCGTGGGCACCAGAACTCAAAAGCTCTTCCTCGGGAAGTCTCATTTCACTTTCAGTGTTACATTTGTAGATAATCAATTTTCTCTGTCCTTCGAGGAGATTAACTCCGTCTTAAAAACTTTAACGAAGCGTTGCGTCTGAAATCCGATGCCAGAAAGCGGTCTCTCCTTATTACACGTTTTCCTTCAGTAAGGGATGATAAAATGGTCCCCAAGTATTTTCAAGGAAGATTAGGATTTAAAATAGACGGTTTTTAATTTCAAAACCTGTCCCCATTTTCCTAAAAGAGTATCAAAGGTGTTTGATAATCCCCCGACGCATGGATGAGGCCCAGTGTCCTTCTGTGCCTCTGCCCGTTAACCACATGATGGAGGTAAAGCGATGATTATGAAGCTTTCTTGTCAAGAGGCCAGCTGTGGTCATGACCCTGAATTCTTGTAGAGGTTTTGGCATGCATTTCTTTATGAATTATTAAAAAAAAAAAAAAAAAAAGCTGTTTCTCCCTTACCATTAAGACAAGGCTCTTAATTTTCAAAGTCCAAGGATTTCTTAGAAACATGTGACTATTTAAATGATAGGAAAATGGCGGAGGGGAGGTGGATGGAAATCTGAGGGATGCCTTTGTAATCTCAGTCTGTGTGTCTCCTACTTGGCTTAATAAGAGTCGAAAGGGGGAGTCGGATTTTCCAAAGACTCGATCAGTGTTATTCTTCTTGGAGATAGGACTGAGTGAGCAAATAAAACTTTTCACTTCTGCGATGTATCGTGGGGCCACGACGAAGGAGCAGAGAGTTGGAAACGCATGCTTTTTCTGATGTAGGACTGCCCTTTTGCTCTCAAGCTTTTAGAAGTTTTCTGTTTTCTGTGTGTTGAAAGCAGTAGGCATCCCGTTTGAGGTAAATTTGTCTTTATACTCTCCTGTTGGTTCATTTTTTTTTTTTTTTTCCTTGAGGGAAGATACCATTTTTGGTCAACGAAGGCAAAACAGCGTCCGCATCCTTGTGGGCTTACGTTTCAGTGGAGGAGACCGATGAAAACATAATGTGCTTAAAGCAGGGAGGGGGCACTGAAGAAAAATAAGGCAGGGAAGTGGGACGAGATGATGGTGAGGCCTTTCTACCCTCAGTGATATAGGCATTAATGTGGCCACAAGACACCCACTGCATTCCCCCTTTCTAGTGACAGCACTCCATTATCCAAGGCTGGATTATTCAGCCTCCCAGTTATTCTCTCTCTTGTGTCCTCTTCTGCCTGAACACCTACTCACCCTGAAACTATTATACTGCCTGAGTCCAGAATTCAGACCTGCGTCTGTGTTCCATGATAGCCTTAGGGCTCTTCAAAGCAAAATTCCTAGCAAGAGAGTAGTTGGGTTCTGTGAGGATCTTGCTTTTTGATGGGTGGAAAATTATGTTTCCCAGTGTGTTTTCTGGAATTTGGGGTGCAGATTGCATTTCACAGCACGTACATGTACAAGAAAATCGTCGGCATCAAGGGTTCTCTGGGACAAGACGGCATGGGTGATGCCGAGGGCACAGGCTCAGGACATAAACCCACGTTTATGTCCCTGCCGTGATCACAACCACGTGATCACTTGTTTTCTGAGAAACGTAATGCCCTCGTCCGTAAGATCATAACAGTACCCTTCCTAACTTTGCAGCGTTTTGTGCAAATTACATGAGATGATGAACATTTGCAAAGCACTTTTCTAGGGCCCTTAAAGGACCATTTGTGTTAGCTATTGTCATTGTTCGGCAGGATGCTCCCTGCTCCTTCATCCTGAGCCGTGGAGCCCCTGCTATATTTAATGCGTAGAATGGAAATAGTCAAAATGGCACAGCTGTCCGATGTGTCGTAAATATCACCGCGTGTTCATCCCCAAGACATTTGCTGAGAAAATTACAACACGTGGAGCTACGTGAAGGGGAAAGAGAATCTCCTCTTTTTCCCCATCCCTGGAGAATAATTTAGGGCCTTTGGTGTTTATTTAAATTCATTATAGAATGTCATAGAAGAAGAAAGCACCTAGATTTCGTCTAGCCCAACTACCTTACCTTACAAGACAGTCTAACTCTGGACAGTCTTAATGGAAGTGACCTGATGAGCTGTGAGTATAAAATTGGAAAACGTGAGTATAAAATGGGAAATGAGCTGGGTGGCTCAGTCGGTTGAGTGTCCGACTTCAGCTCAGGTCATGATCTCGCGGTTCGTGGGTTTGAGCCCTGCTTCAGGCTCTGTGCTGACACCACAGAGCCTAGAGCCTGCTTCGGATTCTGTGTTTCCTTCTCTCTCTGCCCCTCCCCTGCTCACACCCTGTCTCTCATAAATGAATAAATGTTTAAAAAAAATTTTTTTTAATTAGAAAACATAATGACCTTAACTCTTTCTTACACATGTTCTGTGCTCACGTAGTCCCAAGGTGGAAGGCACGTGGGTACCATGACATTCTTCCTTGCCTAGATCTCTTTGCCTCGTCTCAGATTATTTTCTTAGGGAAACACTCTCTCGATCACGGTTTCCAAAACCTTAATTCTCCTTCCACAAGGATATTTTCCCTACGACGGCAAGGCTCTAAAGGTCACGGGGATCGTTATTTTATGAATTAAATCATAGATACAATGCATCCTACTGTGATTCCAGGAGACTTCAGTTCAAATATTTGCCTGACTTTTCCATCAGTTCCAAAAGCATGCACAAAAACGGGGCTGGGGGATAAAGATAATTAATAACCCGCCTCCATCAGCGATGCTCACGGTCGGTGGGGCAGGGGGTAGATGCGTAGACACGTAATCACAACGTAAGGTGACCAGTGCTCTCTCAGAGGTGGGCTCAGGGCCTGGAAGCAGGGAGAAGGGCCTGGTTTCTATTAGAAAAGTCAGAAAAGGTTGCTCAAAAGCAATGGCACATGAGCTATCCCCGAAGGGAGGGGGATGCCCCAGGCCACACTCCGAGGGGATAGTTCGGAGCCTGAGCGATGGCAGGAACAGAGAGGAGGCAGGAAGGCTCCCAGTGTGCTTGGGAAGCAGCAAGCAGCCCAGTGTGGCTGGCTCTGGGGTGAAGAATAGTAACAGAGAAAGGAAGCATAGGACCATCTCATGAGGCGTCCCCCTAGTCCAGGCCACAGGGGGTGGACTTTATCACGGTGACAGTGACACCCTTCAGCAGTCTCGACCAGTGGGAGAAGTACCCGATCAGACCTGTCTGGCAGCCCTAGAGATGGTGGGGAGGGGAAGGTTCTGGAAGCAGGGAAAGGTTCAAAGCCATAGCAGGACTTCCGCTTCTGCCTGGGCAGCGGTACGGTGACGTCAGTAAGGGGTAAGGTTCTGCTGTCTTACTGCCTGAGATCGGTAACGCTTGCACCACTGCAGCTGTGACCTTGGCCGTGTGCCTCACTTTTCCTCTCTAAAACGGGGGGATAACAGTAGTACCTACCCAACAGGGTTGTTGCGAGGCTTGCCTGAACCAGTATGTGGCACAGGGTGAGCTGTTAAAATGTCAACTGTTACCCTCTTTGTGTGCAGTAGTATGGTAACGGTAAAGGAAGGTTCCATTCGGGAGGCGGGGATGAGAGGCCTTATGTTTACCTGTGGTTTTAGTTCCCAGGCAGCTAACTGGGGAGAGGAACCGTGAACACAAACCACAGGCAACGAGATCCATCTGAATGCCAAGCAAACTCAGTGCTCCATCCCAAGGAGTTTTGCCGTGAATGGTCTAGAAGGGATGTTATTACATGAGTCAGCTTTTTCCTCCAGGAGTTTGACCGGGTCCCCAGTTGGTCCCCAGGGACTTTTGGCAACGTCAGGTGATATTTTCGGTTGCCACACCTGGAGAAGGTGCCACTGGTATCTACTGGGTAGAGACCAGGGACGCTGCTAAGCCCCCTGCAGTGACCCTCACCACAAGGAGTTGTCTGTCCGGCCCGAATGGGAGTCGTGCCGATGCCGAGAAAATCTGGTCTAGGCCATTATTCAGCTAAAATGTGACATATGCATTCCTGGTAGCACATCAGTTGAGCGTAGGACAACTTTTCTCTAAAAGTTTTTAACAGTCGCGTATTTAGTTTAACCTAAGTTACAAACACACATAATAATTAGCACATAAAACCCGTGGTTACAAAGCTGTTGCTTAAGATGGGGCTGGAATGGCGTTTGTGTTCTTTATTTATGTTTTAATTTGGGGGAGAGACAGAGGGGCACCTGGGTGGCTCAGTCGGATGAGCCTCAGACTCTTGATTTCGGCTCAGGTCACGATCCAGGATCGTGGAATCAAACCCTGCGTCGGACTCCACACTGAGCATGAAGCCTCCTTACGATTCTGCCTCTCTCTCTCTCTCTCTGCCCCTCTTCCGCTCACGTGCACTCTGTCTCTAAAATAAAAAAAATAAAATAGTATAAATGGACTTCAAATATGGCGGGCGCACACACACACACACACACACACACACACGAACTGAGTGTAGGTGTGATCGAGGTTAGGAAACGTTGGTTTAAGCCAGCGGTCAGAAAAGCTTGTTGTTTTTCCATTGACTGTATTCCTCATGCGGTCCTTTCATCCCTGTGACCTCTTCATTTCCATAACTGGAAGCCTGTACCTCCCACTCCCCTTCACCCATTTGCCCATCCCCCCCCACCCATCTCCCCTCTGGCAGCCACCAGTGTGTCCTCTGTATTCATGGGGCTGTTTCTGCTTATTCGTTCTGGTTTTTAGATTCCATGTATAAGTGAAATCATATGGTATTTGTCTTTCCCTGACTTCTTTCACTTAGCATAATACCCTCCAGGTTTATCCATGTTGTTGCAAACAGCAAAAATCTCACTCTTTTTTATGGCGGTGCATTATTCCATTGTGGAGATACAGATATATGTCTGTCTCTCTATATAGACATATATACCACATCCTTTTTATCCATTCATCTATTGAGGGACACCTAGGTTACTTTCATGTATTGTATTTTTTGCCACACCGTTCTGACATGTGTAAGGTGATACCCCATTGTGGTTCCGATTTACATTTCTCTGATGACAAATGATGTTGATCATCTTTTCAGGTGTCTGTTGGCCATCGGATATCTTCTTTGGAAAACTGTTCAGACCCTTTGCCCATATTTTAATTGGTTTGTTTCTTTGATATCGAGTTGTAGAAGTTCTTTATATATTTTGGTTATTAACCCCTTGTTGGATATGTCATTTGCACATAATCTTTTCCCATCCAGTAGGTCGCCTTGTTTTATTGATGGTTTCCTGTGCTGTGCAAACGCTTTTTCTTTTGGTGTATTCCCAATGGCTTAATTTGCTTTTGTTTCCTTTGCTTGAGGAGAAAAATCCAGAAAGTTGTTGCTAAGGCCAAAGAGAGCCCTACCTATGCTCACTTCTAGGATTTTTATGGTTTCAGGTCTTACATTTAGGTCCTTAATCCATTTTCAGTTTATTTTTGTGTATATTGTAAGAAAGTGATTCAGTTTCATTCTTTTGCATTTGGCTCTCGAGTTTGCCCAGCAGCATTTATTGAAGAGATGGTCTTTTCTCCATTGTATAGTCTTGCCTCCTTTGTTGTAGACGAATGACCATTAAAGTGTGGGTTTATTTCTGGGTTCTCTGTTCTTTTCTGTTGACCTGCATGACTGTTTTTGTGCCAGTACCATACAGCTTTGTAGTATATCTTGAAATCTGGGATTATGATCCCCCCACCCCCGCCCCAGCTTTGTTCTGCTTTCTCAAGATTGCTTTGGCTCTTTGGGGCCTTTTGTGGTTCCACACAAATTTCGGAAAACATTTTCTGATCGCTCAGATAGTAAATATTTGAGGCTCTGTTGCAACTACTCACCTCTGCCTTTTTTGGGCAAAAGAGGCCAAGGCAGTCAGCGTGATGAGGTCCTCAGATGAGTCAACAGATGAGTCCCTTTCCCAACCTGACCCCTTACAATGCAGCGTCCAAGATGAAGCCTTTAAACTCCGTGCCCAAGGGTGGCCTGACTGTGGCAAGGTAGAACACTATTACTTACTCTGGTTAGTAAGATTGAAAATACTTCCAAAGAAGTAATGCTATCTTGTACACGTTTCCTCCACCTTGCACATGTACAGTTAGTGGGGTTTGTCTTTAATGTAAGTTCACAGTCTTCCCAGTATCCCAATTCAGTTTTTAGGTACGGCGTACTAAAACATGATGAGTTCAAATTCCCACCCCCTTCTGTACGTCCTCACGGGCCTATTAATTGCCCTCCCAGAGCCTCACTTTCCTGCCTACTAAAACAAGGATAATGACACTTCTCCTGCCGAGTTTTATAAAGATGAAATGAGATGCCAGATGTGGAAGTTTCTAGAACAGTGGACAGCCCGACCAGTAAATGTTCACTTTTTCCACTCCCTCCTTTCCTTCTCTTTCTCACTTCTTCCACATATTTGATGAGGATGCCCCCTTTTTGTCGTTAAGCCATTGATGAAAGTGCCTGCCCTTCAAGGAGACTACAGCTTGGCTGGGGAGGGGAGGCAGCAAGCAAACAGATGATCACAGTTTTCGCAGTGGTGGAGTCCCTGGAGAACATAGGCATCACCTCAGGCATCGCCTGATGCAGATATTAAAAGCTACATAAAATTAACCCCGTGGAGGTGGGAGGGGAGCACATTCCAGGCCAAGAGCATGTAACACGTCGTTGCATGTGGCTGAGGGGTAAGTTACATGGAGACAGGGAACAGGGAACGAGGGTGGGTTTAATAATATGGGTCCAAAGGATACAGGAGTGCTGATGCATAGGGGCACATGCACCCCAATGTTTATAGCAACGCTTTCAACAGTAGCCAAACTATGGAAAGAGCCCAAATGTCCATCAACTGATGAATGGATAAAGAAGATGTGGTTTATATATACAATGGACTACTACTTGGCAATGAGAAAGAATGAGAAAACTACTACTGGGCAATGAGAAAGAAAGAAGATGTGGTTTATATATACAATGGACTACTACTTGGCAATGAGAAAGAATGAAATCGTGCCATGTGCCGCAACGTGGGTGGAACTGGAGGGTATTATGCTGAGTAAAATAAGTCAGAGAAAGACTGATATCGCATGTTTTCACTTATATGTGGAGCTTGAGAAACTTAACCGAAGACCATGGGGGAAGGGAAGGGGGAAAAAAATAGTTACAGAGAGGGAGAGAGGCAAACCATAAGAGACTCTTAAATACAGAGAACAAACTGAGGGTTGATGCGGGGGCAGTGGATGGAGGAAATTGGTGATGGGCATTGAGGAGAGCACTTGTTGGGATGAGCACTGGGTGTTGTATGTAAGTGATGAATCACGGGAATCTACCCCCAAAACCAGGAGCACGCTTTACACACTGTGTGTTGGCCAACTTAACAATACATTTTAAAAAATAATAATAATATGGGTCAAGTTGTGCAGGGTCCTGCACATCGTGCTGTGTTTAAACTATTGCTCCCAGGCTGATGGTTTTCACTTCCCTTTAACAGTGAGAACTTTTCCTGGGAGCAGATCTGCTAAGTGACAACTCTATTATAGAAAACCAGCCTTTACTAAGACTGATGTTCGGCTAGGTGTTCCCCTTCCTGCCCACAAACGCCAGGGGTGGAGGCCAGATGTAATCAGGTGGTCCGTTTACGTTGCTTTAGTTCTTGGCCTTGACTAGTATAGCTCATAAGGTGTTAACTGGATTTTCCCTTTGTGTCACTCTTGGAGCATTGGTTTTGTGGATGGGGCAGGTATTCAGAGTCCTAATGGGCGAAGCAAGGCGATCTGGGGTTTTGGCAAGTTGCCCTGACAGCGGTGTGAACAGTCTGAAGCTGAGAGTACTTTGAATCCACTCAGAAGGCCATTTCTCTAAATACCAGGAGAGGGCCTCGTTTACAGGCACGTCACATGCACGAACCCTCCTCTTAGGATAGGTTTACCTAATTTTGCCCAAGGAGACTGGGGCTCAGAGAGGTTAAATAATTAGCCCATTGTGAAGATTTGACAGTCAGCGGCAAAACTTGAACTCGGATGTGTATATCTTGACTCCTCAGACTGAGGTCCCATAACAAACTTTGCAGCCTCCCCTCAGCTAACTCTCCTCTCCTTTGTTTTTTCTTGCTGCCCTTTGGCTCCCCAGTGACCCGCTGTGTGGGATTATCTGGGTATTTGTCTTCTACCTAGCACCTTTCCTCACATACCGCTGGCAGCCAGTGGATATTTATGAATCAGACCCTTCTGATGGATGCACCTCGCTTCCCCGGGAGGCACCTTTTTTATCCTTTGTCTATCCTTGTGGTAAATTAGACATTCTATCACCTGCTAGATGCATACTTCAGCAAGATAAAGTGATTGGCCAGGCGGGGTCTTCAGAAGTATCTCGAGGGCCCCCAACAGGTGCTCGCCGATCACCATGACCAGTCCCTGTTTCACGAGGTGGGTGGCCTGATGCCTCGCACCTGCCACCGTGGCCAGCGGGCCCTCCTTACGGTCCTGTCCTCCTCGAGGCCTCAGTCTCCCCTGCACCTGTTGTGAAGGAGGAGAAACCACGGCCTCTTGTTTATCACAGCCTAGCCATGAGGCTGAATCTCTTACCTACCTTTGCATGATCTTTCTCCTTTCTTCATCCTCTTGAGACAATTTGGAGCCTTCTGTCTTTTAAATTTTTTTAGCATTTATTTATTTTTGAAGGAGAGAGAAAGAGTGTGAGTGGGTGGAGGGGCAGAGAGAGAGAGAGGGGGAGACACAGAATCGGAAGCAGGCTCCAGGCTCCGAGCCATCAGCACAGAGCCCGACGCGGGGCTCAAACTCACAAGCCGTGAGAGCATGACCTGAGCTGAAGTCGGAAGCTTAACCGACTGAGCTACCCAGGTGCCCCATTTTTTTTTTTTAATTTTTGCTATGCACTTCCTAATTTGCCTACAGTGAACTTAAATGGTTTTCATAATGAAGCAAACCATTTTTTTTTTAATTTTTTTTTTCAACGTTTTTTATTTATTTTTGGGACAGAGAGAGACAGAGCATGAATGGGGGAGGGGCAGAGAGAGAGGGAGACACAGAATCGGAAACAGGCTCCAGGCTCCGAGCCATCAGCCCAGAGCCTGACGCGGGGCTCGAACTCATGGACCGCGAGATCGTGACCTGGCTGAAGTCAGACGCTTAACCGACTGCGCCACCCAGGCGCCCCAAAACCATTTTTAATTAAAATATATATTTTATCTGAATGGGTTCAATTTAAGAGGTAAAGCCAAGAACGTCATCATTGTCCCCTGGACAACTGATCTACGAAATAACCAGACTGACATGACCGGTGGCTGCTGAGAGTCTGACACTGTCCTTGGGAGAGAAATCCCTCTAAGGCATCCAGGGACCTGTTGGCCCTGATGGTCACACATGCATCTCCAGCCTCGTGGTCCCGCCTCTACTCTTCCTCTACGTCTCCATCCATGACATTCAAAATTATTTCAGTCTCCTGGGACACCTGGGTGGCTCAGTTGGTTGAGTGTCTGACTTTAGCTCAGGTCATGATCTCATGGTTCATGGGTTTGAGCCCCGCATCGGGCTCTGTGCTGACAGCCCCTTCGTCCCTGAGGACGGGGACATCGGAGTTTTAGAAAGGTTCTGATGCATTTATGCGACGTGTTCGCCAGAATTAACGGTCTCTCTGCTTCTTGCCTTCGAACAGCTCTGAGCAGCGGGTCCCCTGTTCCACTTCTTACCACAGCTCTGCTTTGCACTCCGCTGATGGCGTCACAAAAGCAGGACCTCTGGGCCTTCCGGAAATAAGACAAGTGCCAACCGTCGTGATTGAATGTGATGACAATAAAGAAAACGTGCCTCATGAATCTGACTACGAAGACTCTTCCTGCCTCTACACAAGAGAAGAGGAAGAGGAGGAGGAGGAGGAGGGTGACAGCTCTCTGTATACCAGTGGGTACCTGCCCCCCCAGCTCTTCCCCCGGGGCGGGGAGGGGGGAGGGCAGGGCTCATGGGGGGAGCTGCCCGCCGCTCCAGGTTCCAATCCGGGCGTCCACTGGCCCGGGGTCATAGGGCAGCTCAGTGAGGAAGATAAAAGGCTAAATGTCCCCCAGGGACCCTCATAGCTGCAAAACTTGCACCATCACGCTGCCCCTTTCTTATCTCCTAGGTGGCTTTTTCCTCTTACGATTGCTTCCCTTGGGATCCGACCCCCTTTCTGGAAAAAAAAAAAAAAAATGAGGCAGGGACCCTGAAACTCAGTTCCAGTCCACAAAGTACTCAGAAATACTAGCCACTGTGTATGCAACAAATTCATTTGTAAACGTACCTCAGTGTTCCAGAAGGCCTGAATTTAAATTTGCATTTAAGGCCTTCACCTGCGCCAAGACCCAAGCGAAGCAAGGGGGAAAAAAAAAGCAAAGCCCCAAAGCTGTCCTTCTGGCCGTGAATAGTAAATTGTAGTTAAGTGAGTATACACTGATTATTTGGTCAGCTTTTTTTCTTTTTTGTAAGTTTTTCATGTTTGTTTATTTTGAGACAGAAAGCAAGCAGGGGAGGGGAAGAGGGAGAGGGAGAGAGAGAGAGAATCCCAAGCAGGCTCTGTGCTGCAAGCTCAGAGCCCGATGTGGGGCTGGATCTCACAAACCGTGAGACCATGACCTGAGCCGGTATCAAGAGTCAGGTGCTTGGGGTCCCCGGGTAGCTCAGTCGGTTAAGCGTCTGACTTCAGCTCAGGTCATGATCTCACGGTCCATGAGTTCGAGCCCCACGTCGGGCTCTTTGCTGACAGCTCGGAGCCTGGAGCCTGCTTTGGATTCTTTGTGTCCTTCTCTCTCAGCCCCTCCCCTGCTCATGCTCTGTCTCTCTCTGTCTCAAAGATAAATAAACATTAAAAAAATTTTAAAAAGAGAGAGTCAGGTGCTTAGCCAACTCAGCCACCCAGGCACCCCTATTTGGTCAACTTTTTAATGAAGTTCCATAATAGCAACCTTTTACTGAATACATACTGTGTGCCTGCCAGTATGCTAAAATCTTATTCTCTTATGTGCATCTTACAACACCCGGTGGCATGGGTACTGTGGTCCCATTTCACAGATAAGGAAGAATAAAGAGAGGAAAGGAACTGGCCCAGAGCCTCACATCTGTCTAAGAGGCAGTGCTAGGATTTGATGCCCGCTAGGTCTCATTCCCAGGCCCTTATTCTAAGTCCAGTGGGGGCTCAGTCGCTTGAGCAGTTGACTTTGGCTCAGGTCATGATCTCACTGTTTTGAGTTCGAGCCCCACCATGGGCTCCGTGCTGATCGTGCACAACCCCCTTCGGTTCCTCTGTCCTCCTCTCTCTCTGCCCCTTCCCCGCTCA